>NW_023045096.1:0-47307 GCF_011762505.2 Arvicanthis niloticus | reverse complement strand
CAAGTAAAATATTTTTGCTGTCTCAGATTTGGTGCCATATCTAAATTTTATCTAACCTAAGATCATGGACATTTTCTGTTTTTATTTTCTCTAAAAGTCTTAACACTCAATTTTTGGTTCATTTTAAGTATCTCTTTGCAATATTTTGAATTAAAGGTAATAATTTAATTTTGGGTATGAATATCCAATTACTTCAGCACTAATTCTTGACAAGATTATTTTTCCTTCCTTGAATGGTCTTGGCACTGTGTTGAAAATAAACTGAAGTGAAAGTATGGGCTTATTTCAACACACACACACAAACACACACACACATACAGCTCACACATACATACACACACACAACACACACATACACCACACATACTTACAAACACATATGCACAAACCACACATACACACCACACATACACTGCGCACACACTATACACACAACCCACACTACATACACACACAACATACACACAACACACATATACACACACAACACACAACACACATACATACATACATACACACACACCACACACACATACACACACACACATACACACAACACACATACATACACACTACACACATACCCACATAAATGCATACACCACACATACACACACATACCACATATACATACACACACCCCTCACAAATACATACACACACCATACACACACACATGCACACACCACACAAACATACACACATATACACACACAGCATCATGCACTGTCATGATGACCATAGCTTTCTTTTGAAACTGAAAATACTAAGCTTCCCAATTTTATTATTTTATCCAAGATTATTTTGGCTAATTTGTCAGTGCATTTATATTTGAACTTTGGAATTATTCTTGTCAATAATTTTGGAAAGTGAGTGACTGTTGGTAGGCAGGTTGCATATAATCTGTGGAGAACTTCAGCGAGAATTGCTATGTTAACAATATGATGTTTTCCAACCTCGATAAAATCTTCCCATTCATATTTAAATAGTATTTTTTTTATTATTTACTTATTTGTATTTAAATTTCCTTCCATAACCTTTGTGCTTTTAGCATGTATGTTTGGCATTAAATGGAGCCTTCAGTGTTCATTCATGCAATGCTCTTGGGAACTGAACAGCTTTTGGTTTGCTGCTTAAAATTTTTAAATTCTTTCCCTTTTTTGAGATTATAATTACATAATTTCCTCTTTTTTTTTCTTTCCCCACTTCCTCTCCTCCCATTCACTTGCTTTTAAATTTATGGCTTCTCTTTACATTGATAGCTGCAATTTTGATTTTGTTGAATTTGAATTTTGGATCTAGTTTTTGTTTCCAACAACCTTATTGGATGCGTTTATCAGTTCTACCAATTGTAGTAAATTTTCTCTTTATTATCTCTATATAGAAGACTCTGACTGGATATGGTAGTCCATGCCTTTAGTCCCAGCACTCAGTGGCTAAGAAAGGCAGATTTCTGAGATTGAGGGCAGCCAGGTCTATAGAACAGGTTCTGGGACAGCCAGAGCTAAGCAGTGAGATCACATGTCAAATTAATACAAAATAATCAAGTAAGTGACAGATGGGGATGGCACCAGACTTTCCATTTAAATACAGCTAGCTGCTTTATCTTTCTCTGTCTTCACAACTTGCCTGGAGTCAAACCTCCAGTATCAGGTGCTGTAAGAGTAAGCAAGGATGTCCCTGCCTGTTACCACCCTTAAGAGAAAAGATCTAATTTCTTCACCACCTCATATGAAGTTAGCCAGGGAGTGCTTAGGGGCTCATTTAATGCTTTGTATGTGGTAGTTTGTCAACTTTCACATCAACAATGAGTAAACTGTTATCAGCATTTTGACTTAAAGGTCAGAACAGTGACAGTGCACTTGGCCACTTAGCAAGTGTTTCTCCTGGAGTTGAAATGTGTAGACGGGAAACGGACCGGAGTCTACTCTAATACCACTTCCATATTTGACTAAACAATTATTGAATACATTGATCAGCTGGAACTATAATTCGTATTTTTAAAGCAAAATTGTCAATTTTACTTAGTGGCACATAATGCTTTATAACTTAAGAACTTACTGATTGTAAGCAATAACCAAGTATCTGGATTTCCTGTGTTTCACAACCTTGCACGTGTCATGACAAACACTCTAATAACAATGATAGTAAAAAAGGAAGGCAGAAAGAGCTTAAGCACTGTTAACAAACTAAAAATTATGTATCTTAATTTTTTATATTTTGTATATATATACACATATATAATCTTTATTTTTATATGTGTATATATGCATACACACACATATACACATACACATATGTATATACATACACACACACACATACACACACACATATATATATATATATATATATATAAAAATAAAACCTAAAGTATTAATCTGATTCTAATGCTTCTTCCAACTTTAACTTCCGATTCTGTACATTTGACTGCAAGAAGCCAGGCGTGGCAGCTTGTGCCTGTATACCCAGCTACACAGGAAGCTGAGACAAGAACACTTACTTGTACCTGAGAGTACAGGTAGTGAGAACTACCTGTGGAAAGACAAAAACAAAACAAAACCAGAAAGAAACAAAAGGATTTAAAAATGCATTCAGATACATTGGCTCCTGTTGAGCGTTTTGTTCTGTACTGATTGAATTCTTTACAATCAAGAGATTCTAATATTTCAAGGTTCTGTGGTTGTTCTGAGAACAAGCCCAGCTTTCTTCCTTGATCTTGTCTAGTGGCTATGGTTCCCCACTGGCTAGGCTCCTTTTTTGAAAGTGAATAAAGCATGGAAATTCAAAAGTTAAGATTGCACAGCTTCACTATTTTGCAAATGATGGTATTTAGTTCTTGATGGGGGCAGGGGGTGGGGGGAAGAGGAAGCCAGTAAAGCAGAATCTGCCAATCAGACCAGTTTGTTTTAATCCAAATTCGGCCACTGTCGAGGGCTTTACCTTGTTAAACACTGAAAGGTTAGGCTTTGCTTTTGGTTTTCAGCTGTGGTCAACATAGTGACCACGGCCTCAAAACAAAACTAAATAAAATAAAACAAAACAAAGCAACAGCAGTAACAACAGAACAAAAACAGAAAAAAAAAATAGATGAGATGACCAAACAAAAAACAACAACAACAAACAAACCCCAAAACAACCAAAAAAAAAAAAAAAAAAAAAACAAATCGGAGAAAACCAATAATCACTTAATTGTGATGGATTTTATTCTATAAGCAAAACTTGCAGGAATTTTAAACCCTTGTAGTGTAAACAGATGATTCAGAGTATAGATTAATGTCTGTGTCCCAGTTTGGGCTTAGGCATAAGGGAAATAGTAGATTCCAATAATTTCAATTATAATATTCCTCAGATAATAAAGAAATATGATAGCCACCATCTTTTAGTAAAACCTTATTCACACACTGATAGTGTGGCCCCTTCCCAAAACTTCACCTACCCTTTTTAAAATGAGAGAATAAAATAAGTAGGAAAAAAATATTTCCAATTCATAGCTCAACTGAAACTGGGAGGAAAAAAAAATCTCATGGCCAAAACTAGATTTTCTTGAAAAGATTTTAACAGAATTTTTGGAATACAGTTTAACAAAACTTTCATTTGCAAAATAAAGATCCCCGTTGAGTCTTTGGCAATAAACACAGGTAAAGAGAACAGAAAAGTCACAGTAGACAGAAAATCAGAGTAAGAAAGGGAAGTGGCAGATGACCAGGTCCAAGCGCTAACTCTTGTTTCCCTCCGCTAACAGCAGGCTAATCAGTTGTAATTAAGAGGCAAAGTAGCAGTCTAATAAACAGCACTTGTCACCAGTTGTCATCTTGGTGATCAGTTCACACCTCCGTCACAATGACAGGGACCCCTCAAACTCTCTAATAACCTGACTCCTAGGACCAAAGGAGGATTAGGCGCTGGGTAATGGATTGCTGAGACTCTAATGAAGTCGAGGGTCAGGAGATGAACCCTCAGCTGTGAGGCAGGAGGCGAGGGAGGATGCTGGCAAGAGTGAACTTTAATTAAGCTTTCCTGAGCTTTAGTCCCCTGATTTTGAGTCACGTTAATTTAAGAGGTTTGGGGATTTTGATAGTATCCTCTGACACACTGTTGCTGTTGTTGTCTGGCATTCAGAGATACATTTTTTAAATCAATCTTTACTTTGTACTTTTTTTCCCTCTTTGGTATATTTCAGTTAAAAGCACACCTTTCTATTCAGTTCTCTCACTTGCCATTTAGGTATGTTTTCTCATAAACGCTTAGAGAACTAAGAAGACTGAAAATCAAGCTTCCTTCTCCATCACCTAACATAGTCTTGCACATGAATTCTAAATAACAATAACAGTTGTGCCTTATACACAACAAATGTGCTGACTATAACACACCACAAAGCCTTACCTCAGCAAGAGAAAGCCCAAATCTATTTTTTATTTTTATTTTAAAAAACGTGGGTTTATAGCTTTAACTAGGAAAAATGGCTGATGCTTCTGCTCGCTATGGTTAATTGTTAGATGACCCACAGGACTGTGCTTTCTGACATCTGAAGCCAGTTACTTCCAATAATGATAAGTAAAAAGGACTTTCTAGAACAATGCTTTAGTGTGCACTTGTCCAGGTCCACATGTGTGGATAGCTTCTATTCTATTTCATAGCTAACATGGTGGGTGTCTGTGCTGTGATAGACTCCAGCTACTAGGAATGAGTTGGGTTAGTCAACCTCGCCCCCCCCCTTCAGGATGCATTATGTCAGTATAGTCTTGAACCAGGCAAACCATACATCATTTCAGAAATAAATGTCATTGTCTCTTTTTACCACATACTCTGCTAGTCTGTAATTCTCAACTTTCATTGGTTTGGGAACGGACCTTACTCATCTGTATTTAGTTCTAACTTTGTGTATCATCATTGTAGCTGAATGTACTTGTTTAGAAGGATCTAACCCACTGCTGTTGTAAATACCAACTCATTAAACCTCTGATTTTTGCTTGTTGCTCTAAGTAGAAGCACACTTCGATCACAAGTTTACTTCAGAATCTTTGCCATGTGAGCTAGCCCTTGTAGCAGCAGAGGACCTCTGATACATCACAGTTCAGCAAAGACTCCAACCCTGAGACTGGTAATCTCACAATATTTGGCAGTGAAGAGATAAATCTCCATGTTTACTTCAAAAGTTCATCTTAATCATCCAAATAACAGTGAGATTATCCAACCATGTGAAAAAGAGTAATAACACAACTTTCTGACTCAGCATCTTGTTGAAGTGACTGGCTAACAATAAATCCATTTGTCCAAACTTGAAGGCAGAAGTAGTGAGATACCAGATTTCAGGTCTTTTAAAACTGCAACCAAACATTAGATAGATAGATAGATAGATAGATAGATAGATAGATAGATAGATAGATAGATAAAAGAATGAATAAAAAAACATTCCAGTCTGTACTTCAGAATCCCAAAGTCCATTCTCAAAAAAAGTAGTTCATCCTGTGGGGTGTGGACAAACCCAGAAATCCAGTATCTATCAAATTAGGACTAATGAGACTTCCTCACTTCTAAATTCAAATCCAAGGGCTAGTGAGTAGTGTATTGATGAAATTACTGTTTCAGCTCAGATGTCCTTAAACTTTTGTCTTAGTAAGTAGCTGTTTATTTCCCACCACCCTGACATCTCTTTGTTTTCTCACAGTGCTGGTTTAAGGAGCATCATATGCAGATGCTATTAAAAAAAAACCAGTCCAACACTTCACCTGCTTTTATTATTTATTTTCCTTTTGTACTCAGCAGATTGTTGAGTTCACAACGGACAACTTGAGGACCAGGAGTCCTGCCTCCTCTTAAGAATGTCTTGATGTGAAATATTAGAAGAGCAAAAGGCTAATCTATGCATCCGTCAGCCAGGGGTGGGAGCTATTTCAGTCCCATTTCACACGAAGTAATCAATTCATTGACTGAAAAAAAAGAGAGAGAGAAAAGAAAGAAGCCTGCCTTTTTCTTGTCCAGCTGCAGTAGGCAGGAGCTGGAACATATGCCCGTCTGAAAGAGGAGGAGGGAGCAAAGGTTTCTGGGGAGCAGGCACACAAAGAAAGCCAATCTTCTCCACAAAGCGTGGAATGACTTAAACACTCTATTGTATTACATATGAATGAGCCCTCATTGTGGCGCGCAGTGTGTGGGGATCCGCAGAGTCCTCCCATTAGCCACACGATTAACCAGATTACACGGGAAGCCGCTAAGGTAAATAAGGCCAGCCTTCTGTCACTCCCTCCCCCAGGCCTGACCAACAAGGGGCCCAAGAACTAGCCCCTTTGTAATCAACTGGGTGGAAAGAAGAAATAACCATGAATGTCATGCCTGGTAATTAAAAAAAGAGAGACAGACCGACAGACAGAGGAGGAGAGAAAAAGCAAGTTGTCCCCAGGGACCATCTAAGAGAACAGTCGAACACCCCTTCTGTCAAGGACATGTAAGCATTGTTCCTTTGACCATGTAGGACTAATCTAACCATCTCTAAAAGGGTCTTCTTTAGCGCTCCGGTAGTCCTTTGTGGTGCGGGAGACAAAAAGCCCACAACACATGAATTAAAGCTGCGGATTCTGCTCATTATGGGCGAGAATGGGTGGGTCTGTGTCTACAAATCTGTCTGCCTGTTAACCCAACTCCCCTTCCATCTCTATGTGGGTGCCTCTTCACCCACCTCTACAGTCCTGCTCATTCTGGCAAACAGATAAACACCCATAGTTAATTGGTTTATGGAAACTGCACCAAAGTTACAAGACCCATCGCAGCTTGAGTTGTGACCAACAAAAGTAAACGGAAACTGCTTCCAATGGTCCTGAAAAGCCCATTTTCCTGGAAATTCAGATATCGGACACGGAAAATATTCTTGTAAAAAACTGTCTTAGCTTATCGATGTAATAGAAAAGTAGACAAGTGTTCGTCACCTGTATATTAAGAACACTTTTTCTCTGGATATTATTAGTTGTGTAATGACAAATAAAATAATGAGCAAAAAGTGTTTCTGTGTAAAAAAACCACTATGTATAGCTACTGAAAATAATGTATTTTGGTAAATGCTAGCATCATGAATGAAAAATAAAGGCTATTTTGACAATCAGAAACTTAAATGAAGGTGTATTTTTAAAAAGTAGGGATGCTACATATTCATTATTAGCAAGCAAAGATCCATTTACAAAAATGTTTAAATATTGCCAGACCTTATGTATATCTTCATATGTATTATTTACATATATTCTAGCATAGTTTTAAGCACTGAAGATAAGGATTTTTCCAACATTTGTTTATTAGTATTCATTCTTCTCTAAAACTTTTTCTAACACCTGAAGTCCATATAATATCAAAACCAAGCATTGTTTTCAAATTCTATTTAAGAGTAAATGAACCATACTTCTAACTGACCTGCTCTAGACAGGCTGTGGATGTGTACGAATCCTTACCTGTATCAATCTTGCTTATGAGATATGGTCATTCTTTATTTCACCATGCCTTTTTGCCTAGCCATAAAGATGTGGGAGCGAGAGGAGGGAGGAAGGAAGGGAGGGAGAGGAGGACGGAGGGAGAGAGGGAGAGAGAGAGAAAAAGTAAGAGAGGGAGAGGGAGAGAGAGAGAGAGAGAGAGAGAGAGAGAGAGAGAGAGAGAGAGAGAGAGAATATCCAAATGATGGAGCAAAAACCTACCTTCAGAAAGAATCACCAATATTCGACAGCTCAGGTAAATGTTAAACTGATAAAATATATAAAAATAAAACACATCAAGTTATAGAACTTCTGCCATTAACTGAATAATTAATTCATCAGGACATTTTGCAAGTGTAACAGTTCTAATCCCACCCTTCTCCCTTTTCCACAAGCAAAACTGTTTGCCAAGAGTGGTGGCTTTAAAAGCTTCAAGAAATACAGAAGATGTTATTTGTGATAAAGAATTTTCCTGGGATATTTAACATTTAGTTTCTTTTAGAACACTGCTGTGTTTTATGAAAACATGTATGAATGATCCCATTACTTAATTTTTTCCCCCTTGTCAAAGTAAAACGATCACAACTTAAAATGCCTTTGGCTCAAGAGCAGCCAGTGTGTCTTCACTGTCCTGGAGTCTTGCCTGCCTGGCCAAAGTGCTGTGGCCATTCATGGGGGGTTGCGATCTCTCCTCCTCTGTCAGTTAGCCAGGTCTCACCAACCATGCTGTGGGGCATCCCACACCCTGACTAAGGATGTCTCTTTCTCTCTGACACGCCCATTGTGAACCCCTCATTTGCTCTTTTTCTTTTTGGCCATTCTTCTTGACAATGTTTTTGTTGTTTTTTTTTTTTTTCCCTTCTTCTTTAGCTGTATTATTTCTTTCGAATCTTTCAAAAATGTTGAGTTTGGCTTTTGCTTCTGCATAATATTTGATTTTCTTTGCCAGCTTATGAATCAACTAACCTCAGTTATAGTTTTTCCTGTGTGTGTATATTGTTTTTGTTTTTTTGATTGCTTGTTTTTGCCAATTTTCTCAAAATGTGAAGCTACCCAAATAGACAATATGTATTTCATTTTTTTTAGTTCGGGCTGTGGGTTGGGACTCAAATTTGAATATTTCTGGAAGGAATGGTTTTCAGAATAGAATAGAATAAAATTTCATTTCAGAATGAAACAGAAACAAGTTGAACACCAAACGGCTCCATCTGCTATCCATAACTTTCCCACAGATTTAGCATCTTTTCGACCTTCTTTGAGGTCCACTCTTCCTGTAAAGTGGCAAATGCTCTCAGTGATGATTATTCTAACACTGAGTGAGCAAGAGGCAAAAATTTGTCATTCATAGTTCACATAGGGTTGTTTAAAATAAGGTTTGAATAATGAATGAGACATTTCAATCTCAAATTTATAAGATTGTTTGAATATGCAGAAATAAAACTTGAAATGATAAACTATGATATTTCTATATGGTGCTCATACTTAATACACTCTTTAATTTCCAGTGATATTACCAATGTCATAAATTTCATGTGTTATTGAAGCATTTTTTTTCAATCATTATGGAAAGTTTCATGCTTTTAAGATTCTGAATACTTTATTTACAAATTTGTAATTTGTAATACAGGAATTCTGTGTATTTTTTTTCAGGTAAACAATGGTACATGGATTTTTGTTAAGGAAGTTAGGATATGGATCCAAAGTTGAAAATAGCAAGGTGAGCTTCCTGTATTATTTCACCTCAACTTTATAAGGATTAACCTCCTCAGGTTGACGGACTGGATTGTCTTTTCTAGAGTAAAAATACGCTGATTAAGTACATTACAAGTTGGCATCTTCTGATAGAAAACACAGCAAACCTACTTTAAACCAGATTTCTGAAGATGATAATGGTCAGTGTGGGTTTCATATGCACCGTGGAAGATGAACATTTCCATAGGAAATCCAGAAATGTACGGGTTAGGACAGATAGTTCAATGGTTTAAGGAGTACTGCTTGAGTGATGCAGAACCAGAGACTAGATAACCTGGAGACCCAAAACACTATTGGTCGAAATAAAGTATCAATAAAATGAATTGTAAAGCTATTCTGCTATATTTACACATCAGTCACTTATTCAAGGCATTGTCTAGAGAGCTTCCTCCCGAAGCAGATGAGAACAGATGTATACAATCCATAGCTAGACATTATCCAGAGAGAAAAAGTCCTTAGACCCACAGCTCTAAATAGGTCATTCCTAATTGTATATCTCCCATCTCCCTTCAGAGCTCAGGGAACACTGCAGAAGATGAGGCAGAAAGAGAAAGCGATGGAGGGGACAGAAGACACCAGGAGAACAAGGTGTTTTAAACAACTGAGCAAGCTCATAGGAAACTCACAGAGTCCTGAAGCAGCAAGCATGGGGCTGACCACGGGTCTGCACCAAGTCCTCTGAAATATAGCTTTCAGCCTAGTAGTTTTATACGACTCCTGATTATGTGAAGGAGTCGGTCTCTGATTCTTGTGGCTCTTATCCTTCTGTTGGGTTGCCTGGGTCCAGCCTCAATATGATGGGTTTTGATATATCTTATATTTTATTTCATCGTGCATGGTTTGTTATATCTTACAAGTTTATTCATTTATAGTGAGAGACAGAAAGGGAATGGATCCAGACGGGAGGTGGGAAAGAACTAGGAAGAGTAAAAAGAGGGAAAACCATAAAATAATATATTGTATGATAAAACAATCTATTCCAATTAAAAAATAAGTAAAATAAAATTTTAAAATGAGTGCTTGGTGCACAACCCTGAGGACTTCAGTTCAGCTATCAACACTGACAGAACATATCTGGTGTGGTCTCAAGGGTTCCTACAAGCTTGGTGTTGTGTCGTGGGACAGAGACAGTAGGATTGCTGGGATTGTGGACTGGCAGCCTTTTGGGAAATGTGAATTCAGTTCATGGAGAGACACTGCTCGAAATGGTAAGAACAATGATAAAGAAAGTCTGCAATGCCTTCCTCTGAGTTCTAGATGTGTGTGCTCACACAGGTGCACTCATGCAAGTGCTTACTACCACATACACATATATCATACATTATCCCCTGCTGTCTCCTGTCTCTCTGTCTAATTCTCTCTGTTTCTGTCTTTGTCTTGTTATGTCTCTGTTTCTCTCTTTCTCTCTCTGTCTCTCTCTCTGTCTTTCTCTGTCTCACACACAAACATATGCACACAAATAAGAAAAGAAAACAAACAAAAATATTCCCCAAACAAACAAACAACATGTCTGTACAGTATTTATTATATCTGTGTTTGAAAGACCTGGTACTAGCCAAGATGTTGGTAGCAGAAGGTAACTTGTAATCTGGGGATAGTTTCATTTTATAAAAATGTAATGCATAATGTGTATGTATACCATGCACATGTCATACCTGAAGAGATTCTTGAAGTCAGAACACCTAAAAATGGGGTTACAAAGAGCACTGAGCTCTGTGAGTGCCTGGCACCAAGCCCTTACTCTCCTCCTTAGCACAAACAGCAAGTGCTTTTAACGCCTGAGCCATCTTTTTAGCATCAAACAAGTGATGTTCTTTAAATGGAGAGATTTTAACACTAGATCTAACTTTCATTCCATTATATATCCATAATCATTATTTATGCTTAGGCGTATTACATTTCAAATTGCTGGTGCATACGAACAGGTAACAGAACACAATTGAAGTTATCTTGATTTCATACTAACGCCTGTTTTCATTTATGTTCTACAAATAAAACCAACTACAAAGAAAGCAAAGCTTCAGAAAATCCATGATAAGTTGAGCACACCATTTCTTATATTCTGATTGCGGAATGGAGGCCATACAGGACTCAGCTTCTGTCCATAGGAAGTAAATTAGCACACTGGGTGCACTGACATAAACTTTCAATGCTTGGGGCTTTATTTAATATCCTTATGCAGATATGATATTGTTTGCCTCCTGTCCTATGCTTATTTATATAACAAACTAACTTCCAATTTGCCATTTCTAATATTCTCACAATCCTCTGGCGGACATCTTGTCAAAGCTGCATTCTTTCTGAGATATTATACAGAATGACTTCCGAGGAACAAGTTGTAACACATTTTGAAGAAAAGCAGTTCTTTCCCAAGTATAGCAAGACTTGTCATTTCACACAGTCCTTGTTATGGTTTGGCTTACATTCATGTGACCCTGGGTCCTCTGGAAGACCAGCCAGCACTTTAGCCCTGTAAACTATATTTAAAAATAAAGTTTATTCATTTACCACAATTATACATATAATTACAGTATATTCATATATATTCATATATTTTTGCATATATATTCTCATATATATGTGTGTATATACATATATATTCTCATATAAATGAAAAAAACATACATATATGAGAATTATTTTAAAATAAATGTCTTGGTTGGAGAAACTATGTGGTAATTAGAAGTGCTTCCTGTTCCTCTAGAAGACTGAAGCTAACTTCTCAGCATCTACATCTGACAGGTTACACCTACCTGTAACTCCTGACACTCTTTTCTGGCCTCTATGGAAACTCATAAGTGGCATATGGTATACACACACACACACACACACACACACACACACACACACACACACAAACACACTTACATAAATGTAGGTATAAATGCAGGTGTGTGCACACACACATACATACATACATATAAAAATTTCAAGAATAAAAATAAAAATTTTAAAACAATTTGTTTTTCATTCATTTATGTAGGTAATTTTTGTACATCTATCACATTATGTGTCATCTATTACATAGGTAATTTTTGTACATCTATCACATTATGTGTCATCTATTACATTATGTATCTGTGTATACCCGAGGTCATGTAAAACTTTCCTGGATAAAAGGTGGATGTGATTGGAAGAATCTTAAGAATCTTTGATGTATAGGAATACACACACACACACACACACACACACACACACACACACACACACACATTTCAACGTTTTCATAAACCATACTTAAAGTTTTTATTTATGTTATGTATAGCGATGTTTTGTCTGCATATGTGCCTGTATACATGCAGTACCATTGGAGAGCAAAAGAGGGTGTCAGATCCCCTGAGTGGAACTGAAGTTACAAACTGTTCTAAGCTTGAAATGGAACCTGGGTTCTCTGGATGAGCAGTCTTTGCTCTTAATTATAGAGCCCATATGCCATATTTAAAAACCACTACAATACAGTGTATTAACTTGCCCTTTACTTATTTTTCAGTGTTAAAGATAGTGTTTAGGACCTTCTTCATACTATGTAAGTCTATGACTGATTAACATACCCAGACCCTGCATGACTACCGTAGTTAAGTTCCTCGGTTTTATTCACAAGCACTACCAAGATGTTTTTTGCAAAATGTCTCTCAAAAATTTGGGGAAATAAGAACCCAAAATGATGGAAAGGCTAATAAATATGTTCTCTCTTAAAAACCAGGAACAGAGAAACAAAAGTCTATTTTACAAGACTTGGCATTTAAATGGACCAAATAGAACTATTACATTGACAATATTTTCACAGCTGGGAAAACTACTAAAATGTAAATGTTTAATGTAATGGTTATAAAAAATTATCTTTAAACCAGTACAATACTGCCAAACACAAATGACTTTTCCCCTAAATTAAAACTGTGTAGGGGTGTAGGAAATTTGATGTGAGCTTGCAGAACTGATTGCTTTCTCTGCTCCTCTTGTCTCTATGGTTTTGGAGTATATTGAAACATCTTGCATCTTTAGTTTCTCAGACTTGGAATAAGGAGAACATTGTCTTCTTGTTTGTACTGACTGTATGAACAAAATATATAGAACTTCCATTTCAGTGCAAAGCAGAAGTACAAGATTCAGTGCTCTTTCTTTCTAAGAATTTTCCCTAGATCTTATTAAAGAGTAAAAGGAATCTTTAGATTTTTAACTGGGAATAAGAAGCCTAGAACTGCTCTTTCAAGAACTCTACTCATTCAGAGATACATTTTCAGATCCAGACATGTATACTCCAATGGCCAACATTAGAGTTTTTGTCAACATAGTCTAGAATCATCTATAAGAGAGGTTTTTTTTTTTTTTTGTTTTTTTTTTTTTTTTTTTTTTTTAGGTAATGTATAGAAAATATTGGTCTGTGGGCATGTCTCCATGGGAGACTATTTTAATTGAATGAATTAAGGCTCAAAGGCTTTCCCACTGTGGGTGGCACCATTCTTTACTCAGTGGATCCTAACTTTATAAGAGTGGAGAAAGACAGTTGAACACATGCCTGCATACATTAATTTACTCTTCTCTGCTTTTTACTGTACACGTAAGATCAGTAGTTGCTTTCAAGTTTCTGCTGTCTTGGTTTCCATGCAGTGATAACCTGGAGTTGCAAGCCAAAACAAAGTCTTTTTCCTCTTAGTTGTGGTTATCCATGTCTTTGTCACAACAACTGGAAGTAGGACTAAGATATCTATTAATCCTCCCATCCTGAATCCACTGCAGACAGTGGGTGCAAATGTTTTATTTCTTGGGCTCTGAGGTAAGTCTTTGTGTCATGGGTCATTTGTCATGCCCATCAGCATAAGTAGGTACTTTCCCCCTCCAGGTCTAACGGATTTGGGAAGCTAGAACTTTCTGGATAATGGCATATCTTATCTTCCGTAAGAATAGCCTTTTCTTTAGCTTCTGGCAGGACTGTGGTGTGGGGGGACAATGAAAATGAGTAGTAAGATGTGAAACGAAGTATACCTGGGATATTGACATTGATTTCAAGAGAGTACAGCTTGACGTGTGTGTGTGTGTGTGTGTGTGTTTGTGTGTGTTGGGATATCAATCAAATATGGTTGTAGATATGGTGTGGCCTCCTCATGTATGCAATTGCTGTGGCTTAAGTATGGCTTGATCTTTTCTCAAAGTGTTCATGTACTGGACACTTTGCCTCCAGTGGGTTGATATTGAGTGATAGGTCTTTTAATAGATGTGACCTACTAGACAGTATTTATGTCCTTCAGGCTCTAATGGCCTTCTTGGAATTCTCTTTCACCCTTCTAACAGGAGCCAAGGTAGTTGATAACAAGGTAGTTCCCTTCCAGACTTGCCGACTCTGTCTCACCATGCTGTCTCTCATTCTCCCTCATGCCCCCATTCTAATCCTGATGAGAAAAGATGAAGAACTCTCTCACTAGAGGCCAAACCCACAGAGCTCTCCTCACTTCAAACTTTATGCTTCTGAAATTACAAGGTAAACAGACCTCTTTTCCTTCCTCAGAATTTGACCTTGGGTTACAGTGAGACCAGTGGACTAGCAAAGTATCTTAAGTCACAAAAATTGTAGAGACCTTCAAGATTTCTCAGTTTAGTCACAGAATCAATGCTTGCTAGGTAGACTCTTCCAACCTCCCCACATGCTCTCCCAACCTTCATGTCAACAGTATTTTTATAATAGGAAAGAAAATTTCCCTTTCTCAAATCTTACTTTGAAAGTGGAAAAAAACAAAGAATATAGGTTCTTTTATATATAATCACATTAATTTGCATACAGCCACACTCAACTTTATAATAGAACAAGAAAACATTTGTATCAATGAAATATGAAACTGAAAACCATAAACCTAATATATATCAAGATATTTCCAAAAGTTAACGAAAAAAAACACATTTATGGAAATCAAGGCAGTTTTTCTTTTACTTAGCTATTCCTCATTTGTACATACAACTATATATTTTGGTCCCTATCTCCCCAATTTTCTACCCCTTATGCTACTAAATACCCCCAAACCTGTTTGCTTATTTATAGTGTTGGCGTTTTTAGTGACCCACAGAATTTAGCCAGGGCTGTTAATGTGCTCCTGAATTTAGAACTTACTATTAGATTATGGTGGGCTCAGCAATAGGCACAACTTGAAACAATGCTCCTGGGTTTTAGAATCTACTGGCTGCCAACAGATCAGCATTGTGAATGAAGCCTATTTGTGTGTGTGTGTGTGTGTGTGTGTGTGATCCTGAGATTAATATCCAAGTCCTTAGTGACAATTCTCTGATTTCAATAGTGTTTTCTTCAAACATTCCCAAACTTGCTTCTTTAAATGTTCTTGCTAATCTCTTGTACATTCCACAAACTCATGTTTATCTTCAAACAAACAAACAAACAAACAAAAATTACATAGCACTGTAGCTCTGTGCTCTTGTTCTTTCTGCCATAAGATGTGACAATATCATTGAGGTGGTTAAGTCCAATTCTGTTCACTTGAGTCACCCTTTGTGTGTCACAGATATTCAATACTTGTCTCTCCATTGCTCCTTGCCTATGAGGTTCTTAAATCACAGGCATTTCTTGTCTGCCATTTGTCTTCACTAATTCCCATAGTGACTAACCCAGTAGGTATAGTTGATGCTTGTTAGCTGGTTAAGATCTGCTAAATATCAAAAGAAATCTTGAAGACTTAATCACCTAGCTAGCAAATGGTAATGACATTTTCTGGCCAGGTTACCAGACTCATATCCATCTTCTGCTGCCTTTCTATTGTTTCTTATTTCTCACTGTCATCTTTTTAATTTATTTCTAGTATTTTATTTTGTAATGAATATTTAGGAGAAGGACTTTCATACATAAATATGTTGGATTTAAGAAGGATCACCTTTGTACATAACAAAGTACTAGTTTGTCAATTTTCGTATTCTTAAATTTTAATAATTTTTAATGAATAGTCGTGAATTAATGAGTATTCCAGTGAGTGGAGAGGAAGCATGCACTGATGTTTGCTCAGTCTGAACCAGAGGAATTTTAGAGCTAAGATTTCACACTTGTGTATAGCCACTTGTAGGTCAACCATGTTCCAGGTAAAGGCTACACGTGCATAAATACATGGACAGCACAAATTTGATTTGATGGGGGAAGTAAAAGAGGATATAGAATTGGGTGGGTTGGGAGAAGGGATAAATCTGGCAGGAGTTGAGGAAGATTGAAGTGGAAACTTAAGGGTTCTTTGACAAGTCAGTTGTGTTGGATGGTGTTTTGCTGGAGCAAACACGTGAAGGAATGTTTTCATGAAGTGGACACAGGTGAAAGACTAAGGCAGACTCGAGAAGAAACATTTAGCTGAAGTAGACACAAGAGAAAGGATGTTCTGCTAAAGCAAGCACGTGAAAGAACACATAATGAAAGATTCTTTACTAACAACACGCATGTATTGGTCAGCCTTACATTGTATATTTGAACCCCATTTGTTAGGACTCCATAGAGAGAAACACACACCAAAAAACTTCTGGTGGTGTGCTGCAGTTTCTTACTGCTTCTAAGGACTCAGGCTGATTGCTAGAGTGATATCAAATGAGACAGTCTCAAATGCTAAGGAAAAACAAGTGCTGAGGTAAGATCAGTGGAGGACTTATGATGTTTGGAGGGTATAAATAGAACTCAACAGACAGATGGGAGGCTGAGTTTTGCTGCTTATAGAGCTGGCTGTGCAATGCTTGTTGGCTCACCAAGAGAGGCACAGCTAAGTACTTGGCATCCCTCTGGGTCCCTCCTGCTGACCTGAGCTGAGGCTGATGCCTGACTGTCTCTGCTGGGTAGTACCACTGCTGCTGATTTGTGTTTGCTATTCCCAACTCTACTGAACTGGATTGCTGGTATATGTGTGAAGTGTTCTGCTGCTAACCTGAGAACTGAGCTGTGCTGATTTCCAGACAACACAGATGGGAGTTGATCCAAAGAACCTTTCTAAACAGTCCCACTTCCCCCCCAGTCCCCATATCCTTTCTTTCCCACCCACTACCTCTGGCGGGTGGTGGGCTAAAAGGGAGGTTAAAGCATTTAAGAACCATCATTAAAAATAGACTTTGACAGAAGATGATGAATATAGTGAAAACTCATGGTATGAAATTCTTAACTATCTAATAAAATACTCATAGACACTCCCCTGAAAGAAAGTGCCCTGCTGTGTTCACTGCCATTGTCCCTTTTCGCCAGTGTATTGTCGTGGGTCTAGTCCACTTCTTGATGCTAATGAACAAGGTAGGTGACTTTCTTTCCTAAGAGAATTATGTAACAGATGGGAAAGAAGAGGGAGGCAAGGAGAGCAGAAGATTTGAGAAAGAAAAGAGGAGGGACAGACAAAGGGAAGTACTCATTATTAACCACAATTTAGTAAAGTGTAGGATTTACAACAACAAGGTTATTTGCCATATTAAGTTTTTCTGCTAACTGAAATACGTGTATTGCATTAAGAGGAGATCTTTGAAAGCACTATGGTTGTCTGTACTTACGGAAATCGAAGCGGAAACAGCTGTCTAGCAATCTCTAAGGTCACAGAGCGATTGAGTGAAAAGCCAGGGTTGAAATGATGTTGCACTTCACCTGACTACTTCTACCACACACGTGGCATATCTCAGGGTTTGCACAAACATACTTTAGGATGGGAAATAACCCTAACAAGGTTATGTGGATGCTTTTACTGTTGAGCTTCCTGGAGGTCAGCTAAAATATATTGCAGCTCTTTATTGGAGAGAAAGAGTGTGGTGCTGCATTTATTAAGTTAAATCATTTGACATTAGACAGGTTATTTCATGTAAATAGTATTCTATAAAACCTTTTTTTAGAAAAGATCTAGCCTTAAAGATTTAAAATTATTCACTCTTCTCATCCTAAGAAGTAACCAACTAGAGAACAGACTGATCTTAAATGCGATAGAGATGTGCCTGACTGAACTTGGCCATTCCGGAAGGGAATATGTGTGTGTGAAGAATATTTTCTTCACGTCGCTCACCAAAATCCATGTGTAGCATAACCAGTGTCCTTAGAAAAATCAATCACCTCTTTTTAGATTTCTGGTTAGCCTTCCAGGACACTACCAAATTATTTCCTACACCACAGACTCTGTGTCCTTTCACGTATATGTGGTATGTGCGTGGCTTCTTTTCTTACTCTAAAAACTGTAATGAGGTTGAACTTTTATCCCCATTTCATTGATGAGAGAGCTGAGGTTCAGAAACACAATTTTGTGTTTAAGTTCTCTTGGTTTCACGTTGATGAGGAATGGATAAGAGCACCTTGGGATGCTCAAGTTATCAACACGACTTCTTCATGCTTAGCATGGACTTCTAACTTTGCAAGTGACTAGAGAGCATGGCATGGAAATTTTTTCCCCTTGCAACTTAAGATATAAATGAAGGAAGCCTCCCATCATGTGCCATCCTTTCGTTGGATCTACTATTCTCAACCATGTCTTTTTTTTTTTTTTTTTTTTTTTTTTTTTTTTTTTTTTTTTTTTTTTTTGCTACATCCTGCTCCATTTTAGAAAACTCCTTAGATATACCAATCTGATGGTATTTTCAAATGTATGTATTTCCATTTCTTCAAGCGCTACTCTACCTACCCTGGGATATCTACCCACAATGTCTCCATGACATGGTTAAAGGGTTTCTTACAGTGCTTGAGAGATGTCTGGTTTTCCTTTTTCACAGGTTGACTGTTAAATTTGTGCTGTCCATTTATCAGGGATGCTCTAAATGGCACTAAAGCTGACATAGAACAAGCGGGAGCTGACAGCTTCACTCCAGTTACAGCTGATTAAAGGCTGTTGAGGCCTGAGGGCCCAGTTCTAAATGAGGACCACTCAAACTCAACCAGAACAATTCCAGCATGAATCTTTTACACCACTTGCAATGGAAATGTATGAGCCTTCCAGTAGTTAAGGAGGTTGTAGAGAAAGAGGCCCAGAAATGTAATAAGGTATAATAGATAAGAAATCTGTAGTTTATATGGAAAGCAAAATAAATGCAAACACTGATGGACCAGAGTATACAGGTGCTCTGTGTACACAGAGACAGTGTCTGAACTTAAACTTACACACATGCTTGCATTTCTAATGATGCTCTTAATGGTTATTACTACCTATTATGATACCAAGTAATCGATGCACAAGAACACATAATAATAATAGACTTTCAATTTGCATAGCACCTTTAAAATCCCAAAATGTTTTCACATCTGCTATCTTACTCAATACAAGGTTAGAATAGAAATTAGTAACCCAGTCTTATATTCGACAAACTAGAATACCTCAAGGTCAATGTTTGGTGAGTCTGACGGTATTTAGTGAGCTATTGCACAGCAATAAATATTTATTCATTTCAACTTTTCACACATATTCCTGCCAAAATATGATGCCCAAGTTTGATGGTTACATGTTTGCTGCAGACATCTGCACAACAACATCTGCATCACTTATCACCTCCTGTGTCAATAAAATTATCTGAGGGTCCATGCCTTTCAGAGGTTCTCTGCTACTTGGCAATAGGGGCTATGGACTGTTTCTGATCTTTCTTCTCTCACTCTCTGGTATCAACAGTATTAAACGCTGTTCAAAGAAACTGGAGAGATATGCTCATTTAAAAGGAGGGTAATTCTTATAAATAGAATTCTGCAAAATGAAAAGAAAATGATGTTAATAAAACTGACAAATTATTTGACTGTGTAATCAGATCATATTATTCAGGAGGTGATGTCAACTATAGAATGGTGGAAATATTTACATATTTGTCCTTGATAGGTTTAATATCCAGAATCTATAAAGGATGAATAACTTATCATGAAAAGGTAAAGAAAAAATCCAAAGGATTTGAATAGATGTTTCTCCAAAGAAGATACAGGGATGTCTTATTAAACATGTGATTAACCTGTGCCATAAGTTACCAAGGGAAATGCAGGAGAAGACTTCAGTGTGATGAGCTTCACATAGACCTAGATAGTTAATTTGAAACAAGACAATAATGGAAAAGTAATAAAAGTTAGAAATGTTAGAAAAAAGAGAACTGGATTGATGGTAAGAATGTAAAATCAAACAGATGGGAACCATTTGAGGAGGTTTCTCAAAGGCTAACAGAAACACCATGTAACTCCGGACCTCTGTATCTATCTAGGTGTGGACTCAAGAGAGCAGCAAGCAGGGATTCATTTGGATGCTTACACACTTGAAGGCCAACATTGATTACATTGTTATTCACAAAAGACCATCAAAGTGAAAATGACTCCGGTGCCTATCAAAAGGTGAATAGGAAAATAAAACGTGTTATTTACATGCAGTAGAATATTACCAAGCCTTAAAAAGAGTAAAATCCTGGTGTGTTCATTGAAAGATGAACAGAGAAAAAAATACTTGGGGATATGAGCCTCATGCAAAGAAGCAAAAATCACTGTAGCTGCTGGAGAGATAGCTCAGTGGTTAAGAGCACTGACTGCTCTTCCAGTGGTCCTGAGTTCAATTCCCAGCAACCACATTATGACTCAGTCATCTGTAATGGGATCCCATACCCCCTATTGTGTCTGGAGACGGTGCCAGTGTACTCACATATATGAAATGTATAACTTTAAAAAAAAATCACTGTATCAGTCTACTTAAATGAAAGTTCTATAGGAAAATAAGCAAAATGTCAGTCCCTCTCCCCCTTTCCCACACTTTCCCCTTTCTCGACTCCCCTCCCTCCCCTCCTTTCCCCATACCCCTCCTTTCTCTTGCTTTCTTTTCCATCATTGGTTATCCAGTGCTGGTCTTCATATAGGCCAAGCAAGTTCTGTAACTCTGAGCTGCAGCTACAGATCCTAAAAAAATTTCATAGAGATGCAAGATCACTCTAAGTGTCCCAGGGACCGAAGAGTAGGAAATGAAATCATATCGGTATGTGAGTGAGGGAGTGTAGCCGCCCGCGGCCACAAGTCAACTGGATTCACCTGAAAGGGGGGCTGGGAATGAAAGGGGAAGGAGGGCGAGAAGAGATGAGGCCAAGACAAAGTTCTCTGATCAAGGCCCAAAGCTTTAATGTTCGGCTCTCAATTTAAAGGGGAAGACCCAACCCACAACCCCTCCTGGTTCCAGATGGGTGGGATAATCCATAGTCCATTCCAGGTCACGGCCGGAGATGTCTCAGGGCAAGCCCAGGGGCAGTTCCGCTTCTGTGTTCCGGGCAGCCAAGGTGGGTAACTCCACCTAGATCCCGTCACTTGACCTTGTTGTGGTAACCAAGGTCTCTTCAGGCTTGCTCATGGTGGGGGGGGGGAAGGTACAGTTTCCCCCATTTTAGTTAACTAAAAAGAGAGGTGAAACAGGAATAGGGTCGTCGTCGTGATATCTGGCTACTTCCTGCTGACATTGGGGGCGACGTGTCTCTAGGGGGAACCTAGAAGAATGGGTATGGGGGATATAGGAGAGTCGGCTGTGTCCTGCTGTCCAGGGTTTATGGAGCCCATCTGAGGATAGGTCAGGAGGAACGGGTCCAGTAGAAGCAGCTGTGTGGGGTACACGACTTCATCCCATCTGAGGTACCGAGTAGCCGGGCTTGTTGGGAGAGATCTTTGTGTGAAGGCAACTTATCTGCTTGAGACACAAGGTTCAAATGTTAACAGCAATATAATTATCCAAGCCGAGTAGGAAATAAGGTTGAAAATGGAACTGTTTTAGTATCTAATCCAACTGCTGACTGACAGGGATCAGACACAAAGTCTATGACTACTCAGGCTGGTAGATATCAACAAAAGCTGTCTGTTTACAATAATTTATAGCCCTCTGTTTCAGTGTTTTTCCATGGAGACCTAAGACTTTGAGCGGGCAAATAAGCCAGGCCTATTGCTGAATTTTAGGCTTATAGCTGATTTTAGGCCTTCAAAGTTAAGCAGGGCTGTCCCTGAAGTCTCCTCTCTTTTCCAATTATAGAAGGACCGTGGCAATTCTCATCTTACCCAGGCGGGGATAGAGGCCTGACCTCCAGTAATTAAAGGGAACCTTGTAATGGCTCCAGTCCTCCTGTCGTTGTCCAGTAAGGCCTGAAGGTCATACCCGTCCTGATGTCTTTTTCCTGGAGAGGGGATACTTTTGACATCAACCCCTATGCAGTCAGGCTTGTCCCTCAGGGAACCCAGAAACATATTTTTAACTTTTATTTATATTCCCTTGCAGTGCTTAGCCTCGCAGCCTTAGCAAGAATTCAGATTGCCAGACAGAGGGGGTTCTGGGTGGTCCCTCTCTGCTTGGTCTAGGGGCGGAAGTCCCCTCTTTTAGGTTGGGTGGAGATGAGACTTGGGAACACCCTGGATAGAGTAACAACCTTATCTAGAGTCTCATGGTCTTCCATGGCTAACACACTCTGACTAGATTTGTTATCAGATTCTTCATTATCAGAATCATAATTATTAGGCTCAAGATCTGTGTCTACTTGACGGACCAATCTTTCAGGCAGCCATCGGGCTCCATTTTCTTTTTCTGAAAAAATACAGACTGATCCACGACCCCAAATTAAGACAGGGTCAGGACCATTCCAAGAATTAGTTAGGAGGTCTCTCCATTAGACCCTGGAAGTGACTGGATGCCAGTGGCAATCTGCTGCAGACTGACCTTTAACATCAGTTTGCAGAAAATTTAAAAGAAATAACACAAAAGCAAGATGTGCTTTTGGTGATCTTGGAGGGTATAATTCTCCCCCCTTTTTAGTTTAAAAAGCCAACCTTTTAGAGTATTTGTAAAATCAGGGAAGAAGCACCAATAGCTGTTTTTCCCACACTCAGAGAGTTATAAAGATATTAAGGTTTTATAATCTCTCTTTCACAATTTGTTGTCTTTGAGGATAATAAGGAATCTTGGTAATAAAGTTGTCAACAAAATCTCTCAAATGTTTGACTGTAGTCAAATAACTGTAATAGCCAGTTCCATTACCTATCTTAGTCTGGTATGGAACACCAAGCACAGGGAAATAATATAGGCAATAACTAATTATATTTTTAGTTGCTTCTCTTGTTAAAGTAGTTGCAACTAAAAGGCCTAAAAAGTGTCAAGTCACATGTACATATTTTAATTTTTAAAAATCAAAATGAGTAACATCTATTTGCCAAAATTGATTACATAAGACCTCAAGGTTTAACACCAAAATGAAAAAATTGAGAATACTAAAAACAAGTTTTTGCAATTTAACTTGCACACTTTTTAGAAATGCCAAATTATTATATCAAGATGCTGTAAAGAATAAGATAGTATGGCCAATTATTTGCAAGGCCTATGATCTGCCTAGTATACAAATCTGCTCTGGCATTGCCCTGGGGTTCAGGCAATCCAATGAGCTTTTAAATGTCTTAAAAAGTTCAGAGACAGTACATGTTTTAAAAATTAAGCTGTATTTTTATAAATAACTATAAAATTAGAGAATTAGCAATATCTAAAAAAGGAACAATTTTAAGCAATTATAAATTATGAGCCATTTACTGGCTATAAGTATATAAATTGAAAGCTTGACTTTCTAGTATTTTAAACAGTGGCTACAACACATAATTTAATTATTTGTGCTCAAGTAGAGAAAACTCAAGAAAATAAACATGTGATCTAAATATGTGATCTAATTACATATACTGCCTTCTCAATAGATGAGGCATCTGTAAATACAGCAAATGTCTTTTCTATGAGCTACATGTGTAGTAAACTTCAGGAAATATAAAAGCATGCAGAGAAAAACTGTAACAACTTTTGGATAGCGATCACCAAATTTGCTTAAAATGTTTGCCATAATAGGCCAAATATCATTTTTCAATAACCAATTTAATTGCTATTTGGAATAAGGAATAAACATTTTATTGAAAATGTTTTTAGGATTCTATCTTACAATCTTTTATTAACACAAACTTTACTTGTAGGTGAAGAAGGATGAATCTACATAAATGGTTTCTTTTGCCAAAGGGCTGCTGTGGGCATATGAGTAATAATAACACAAACAGCCAACAATTTTCATAGTCTATATAATTTGTCTGTTGATAACTAACAGCTTACTCTACTTTCCGCAAAGCTATTTTTCCTTTAGTTAATTGTCAAGGGGAATTAGGACTTGTATGTCCCTTGAGAATATCAAACATAGGTTCAAATCCTCGTATGGTAAGCTTAAGATGAGGTTTTAGCCAAATAATATCTCTTAACAAATTTTGAAAATCATTAAATGCAAATGAAATTAAAAGCAAACCTTTCCAATAATGTGAGAACCTTGGATTCTCAATTACCAGCAAATCTACTAAATGCAAACCTAACACCTTACCAGAAATATAAAGGAATGGTATAAAAACAATCTTCTAGATCTATAATAATTATATACATATTTACTGAAATGGCAGCTGGAGTAGGCAAGTCAGGCTGTAATGCCCCATTAGTCTTATGAATCTTAAGTTTAAACTTTGTTTTGGATTAATTCAATAACCAATCTATTTTAGCAGAGTGAGAGTATCAGATGAATGCCAAGCTGAAGGCAACCTTCTAATTGTTACAGAACTTAAGATTAGGTCTCTTGCTAGTAATAGACTGAACCCAATATATATTAGAGGAACCAAAGCCATCTTGTCCTTTCTCTTTCTAAATAATTTGGAAGGAATTAGATGCAAAGGAACAAAAAAACAAGTTGAACAATTCTTTTTCCAGCAGGTAGTTACAATGCCATGGGCGGAGCAGCCATTATTTAAATTTCTCCAGCATAATCATTACAACTCTTGGCCCTGAAGCTGACCCTTCCAAGGAACAAACAAGGCAATAAACAAATTCCAGAAAACACCCTTCAAGGGGCTGGTCAGGATGAACAAGGCAAAAAGAGTATTTGTCACACAAGCTTCTGCTGCACCCATTGTATATCAACTTAATTCAAATGTAAATGTTTTTAATCTTGGCCTATATCCTGAGGCCTGGCCCAGAGATTATCTTTCCTGCACCAAGGACAAATGTGTCATGTGACTGGATTATTTGCCAGTGCCTGTTTTTGAGACAGTCATTTTTAAAAATGACTTGAATCTCCACAGTTTAAAAACATCTTTTATCTTTACGGTTCTGTGCAAGCATTGCTTGTACAGTGGTCCCTTGTAAGGCAGACAGACCCTGATGGTAAGAGGGCCCAATTTTAGCGCAAAGACGAAGTCTCCAAGTAAGTCTGTCTTTGCTTTGTGCAACAGGCTGCATTAGCATTCTCATAAGCCAAATGAGTAACAAAAGGAATTCCTGTTTGAGGATCTCCAAAAATTCTACCAGCTGCTTTCAGCAGCCTGTCTATGAATTTCTGGAATGGTTCCTCAGAACCCTGTTTAATACTGAATAAATTTCCACTAAGATCCCCTTTAGTAGGTAGTTGATTTTAAGCACAGCAGGCAACCATTGCAATCTATGTATACACTCCTGCAGGCAGTTTAACCTGATTAGCATTACCTTCATATTAACCTTCTCATAGAAGCATGTTAAGATCCCAATCTGCATTGCCTGCCTGGGCAATCATCATGGCGGTTCTTACTGGTATCACGCCATTTTTGAGCTCCAAAGCAAGTAATCTCCTCCTAACAAAGTAGCCTTACATATAGTTTTCCAATATTTGAGCATTAAATTTGCTTCTACCACAGTATCCAATAAAGCTTGTGTGAAGGGGTCAGTAGACCCATATTGTGCCACAATTGTTTTTTAACTCTTTTATTTAACTCTACCTGCTATAGCCTTTCTTCTATAAACATAACCGAGTCAAAAAATTTCAAGCTCAACTGCCTGTCAGCTGTAGCCAAAGGAATGTTGGCAGTTAAGGACATTTTTAAGTTTTCTTTGCAATATTAGCATATAACCATAATTTTTGGAAACAAAACCAATTTTTAACAATGTAAGCAATCTATTTTCTCTCAAATCAACACCAAGTGGATTACTTTTACGTTACAAAGTTTGGCTGCTAGTTCTTATATATGAATGCACGGTAGTGCAGCCTTTAATATCTCACTAAATAGACATTGCTTTGATATCTTTTATACATCTGGTTCTTGAATGACTAACCCTGTGTTACCAGTTTTGAGCCAACTTTTTGTTACCAAAGTTGTAAATTTTTAATCAAACCCAATAACTTATAGGCCAATAATTTATAACCAAGACATGAACATATTTGTACCTTAAAACCAATTACAAACAAAAATGAAATAACAACACATCTTATATATTTAAACGAAACAAAATTTCTCGCTTTTTCTAGCCACAATTCTAAAATAAAAGCACCTTATCACTGAGATTTTTTCCACGACAAACAACTCTTAACTTCCTTATTTAATCCAAGAAACCTGCCTGTCCCTTAAAAAGGCAGCCTTTCCAGCTCAGCTCAGCTCCCAAACTTTTAGCTACAGGTGTTAAGCAAACTTAGCCGCTGCTCTGCATATTAAAACTGCCTTTGAAAACCAAGTTAAACCAAGTGTTGAATCAAGCAATTTTAACGATCTTTTAAACATTAAACATAGAACATGAAACATAGACGACCAATCATTCATACAACGAGACATGTGGACAGAAAACACAATGAGACACACGTGGACATTGGTGCACCAAGGACAAGACAATAAACAAAGAAGGCAGAACTAAGAATTTCTCTTACTTTCTCTTAGTCTAAAATGTCTCCTGAATTTTCTCTTGTTCCTAGGAGAGCTCTGAAACAGCCTTTCCATTCTTTTTGCTGGCATAACCCAGAGAGAAAACAACTGCTTTTCAAAACCCGTTCTCTCTCTGAAGTTTAAGATCTAACACTTTATCCCTTTCTTTAGGAGATGTAGCTGTGGCTGCTTTTTTAGTTTTCCAATTTCTTCTAACCCTGCTCTTTCTCGTCTGAGGCAGCTCTTGAAGGCTGCGGGCATCTGCCAGTCTCCTATCCCGAATTCACTGTCACCCCTAGGCAAAGTAGGCATCGGGTCAACACCTATTTGACCTAGACCTATACCTATCCCTCACAACGCACTTCCTGCAAACATGGCCTCCCAAACTTACCTAGCGCTAGATTCAATATTGTTTGCTACTTCCTAAGTGCGCGGGATACATTCTTTTATTACCTTTTTCCCGTGGGGCCCCACCTAAGACAGTGTCTCCTCAGCTGGTCCCCGTTTTCAAGTCCCACGATGGCGCGCCAATCTGTAGCCGCCCGCGGCCACAAGTCAACTGGATTCACCTGAAAGGGGGGGCTGGGAATGAAAGGGGAAGGAGGGCGAGAAGAGATGAGGCCAAGACAAAGTTCTCTGATCAAGGCCCAAAGCTTTAATGTTCGGCTCTCAATTTAAAGGGGAAGACCCAACCCACAACCCCTCCTGGTTCCAGATGGGTGGGATAATCCATAGTCCATTCCAGGTCACGGCCGGAGATGTCTCAGGGCAAGCCCAGGGGCAGTTCCGCTTCTGTGTTCCGGGCAGCCAAGGTGGGTAACTCCACCTAGATCCCGTCACTTGACCTTGTTGTGGTAACCAAGGTCTCTTCAGGCTTGCTCATGGTGGGGGGGGGAAGGTACAAGGGAGGTTGTGCTGGAAATGATGAAGAATTTTTAGCAATGCAGACTGATGACGACTTCACAACAACATGCGTGTAGCTAATGCTACTGGGTTTTGTACGTGAGCTGAAGCAGACATCATATCACCTGTATTTTTTCATGAAGAAACTGAGGAAGAGTGAAACACTGTCACCATTGTGGCTTCCCCTTTGCTCTGCAAAGGTTCATTATGACAGAGGACAAAGCTGCTTCCCAGTCTCCACGTGCTTTCATTTTACTTAGCCTGGAGCTTGTTCTTTAGCCTTCCCAAGAAATCAAAAAGAAGTCCCCACCCCCAGATGACAAAGACTCTTAGAGAAAATATGCATGGCAATAAGAGGTTAATATTTAAGAGAGAGTTGTTTTATGTTTTAGAATCTGAATGTATATTTCAAATAAAATTATTTTTGTACATTGCATATTTTTGCATGCTTTATACAGCAAAATAATAATTAAACTTTTCCTGCAAAAGACAGATACCATAAAATTTTTCTTTAGTTTATTAATTAATATTAAAATCCACAGTCAAATTTATACAAAAGGGGAAGCTGAAATACTCAAGCAAAACAGCTGAACATTTTAGGTAACAATTAAAATTATATATAGGAAAATATGTTTTATACTTATAGTTAATAGTAACTTTTATATCATAAAAGTATTCTTACATAAAGTAAACAGCTACCCAAAAACAACAGAACCAAATGTCTGAAATCAAATTATGAATTTCCTTTACATATCTTTAAATGTCATTCCCCATAAATTTTTATTTGGTATGATAGTTTTTCTATTACATTCATAACTTACCTGGAAAAATTATTAAATTTAGTTAAGCGAATGCATATAAGCAGGCAGACATTTGTTTCACACCACCAATTGGTTCATTTTTTCCCTCACTTTTAATTGAATTATGTTTTACAGTTTTCAAAACAATTTTTGTAAAAAACTTCACTTTTAGACTTACACAGTATATCATTAGATTAATCATGTGTGTTTCTGGAATATCACTAATCTGAAACACGCATCTGAACTCACAATTACAAGTATATACATACAAGGCAGATGAGA
This sequence comes from Arvicanthis niloticus, assembly GCF_011762505.2. Lineage (NCBI taxonomy): Eukaryota > Metazoa > Chordata > Mammalia > Rodentia > Muridae > Arvicanthis > Arvicanthis niloticus. The sequence continues at coordinate 18,481 of NW_023045096.1, read as the reverse complement.
CTCCATGATGACCAAAGTGGCTTTTCCAGGGTGGGCTCATCCCTTGCATTCCTGATATGTAGATTTCCATGATTTCCTCAAGTGGAAGAAACTCAGCTCCTGATTAGTGGTAGTGGAGGACTGTGGCAGCTACACTTTTTCCTAGTCAATAAATGAAAATATACATATGCTCAATGTCTTTATCATAACAAGATAGAAACAAATTTAATACACTGAGGTCCAGGAGTGCATGTAGAATATGCTATAATTTTTCATATTATGGTTTCAAATCTAATTTAAAATTTAAATTCTAGATTATCTCACTTCATCAGGCGTTATTTTCAAATGCTATGACGCCTTGTGGCTGAATTTGTACCCTACAGGAGGATGGCAGTTGTGGCTTGATTTTATTAGATGTGGGTTACTTCATGTTTTGCTATTGGAATATACATGGTTTCCAAATGTTCATGCAAAAGTGTAGAATTATTTTGAGTGATTAAATTCATGAGAATTTTATATAGAGAGAATAATTCTTTATATATAAATAGAATTTTTTTATACATTTAGAAAAACTGTTTAAACCAGGAGTCACTAATTAAACCATCCCCTACAGTCTATGTTTAAATCTTTAATTCCATGTATTAGCTCCTGAGGCCTAATTTTCAAAACTGCTGATAAAATATTTCTCCTCATAATTCTTAGGATATCTTGGCATATGTGTGTGTGTATGTGTGTGTGTGTATGTTTAGAATATAGACTAATGTGCCTATAACTTTTTTGTTGTTGTTTTAAATCCTTACTCCTGGCTTGAGACTAACATCAAACCAACCTGTTAAATTATATACCACTTGGTATTCATCACAAGAATTGTCTAGATTCATTTATGTATTTATTGTTCCTCAGAAATTTATAATCTAGATATTTTCATGAAGATGCTTAAAAATTGTAATTTTCAATATAAATATATAATCAAGGGTGGGGGGAGGGCAGATGTGGGACAGGGGTTGGGGTGGCAGAAAGGTAACCAGGAAGTAGGATATCATGGGACAGGGGTTGGTGGAAGGGGTAACCAAATTCATAAGCTCAATATGTAAAGTTAAAACATCCAGAGGTGTGTTAGAATTATGCCAAATACCAATTTTTGGTATGCAGGTCCAGGTGGAATTTTTGGATAATCCTGCTCCATTATTATCCAGAGACTTTTGGTTCCAAAAAGCTCTCAATATTTTGTTGTTGTTATGTCCATGGGTATATTCTGTTACCTGAAAACCAGCTTGAGCAATTTCAGGTGGCAAGGAGCTTCTTCTTTATGGCTGCTCCTCATTTTCCTTTATGAATCAAAAGAGTTTGGCCTGGCAATCTTGGATGTCCTTCTCTGTATGATAAAACCACAGGGTGTGTGATTGCAGAGAGATTAATGAGAGTTAGTTGAATGTAAAATTCAAACTCAGCTTTGACTTTAACTAGCTATATATATACAGTAAACTGCACATATTTCTGCTTGGTTCAATTCTTTATTTTTATTTTTCAAAAGATGGATTTATACTTATTTTATGTATATGGGTGTTGTGCCTGCAAGCATGTCTGTGTACCATGTGCCTGCCTGGTACCCATGGAGGCCACTGGCTCCCCTAGAGTTACAGAGGATTAAGAATACAAGAAGTTAAGACAGCTACTTTTGTTAATCATTTGGAAAAAAAAAATGTTACCAGTGTGTTGAATATACAAGAGGATTTAGATAGGCATTTGGAAGAATGGATTAATGCCCTTTATCCTATTCAAATTATTAGAAGGAGGTTCAGAATTTAAGAGTAAGAAGCCATCTTGAGTGTCATGCCAAATACCACTGGATTCATGTTAGTTCTAAAATTTACAGTGGTAGTCATTATAATTAGGAAAAAGTTTAAAGACACTTGCAGTATATTTGGCATAAGTCTAACACCTCTCTGGATGTTTTAACTTTACATAGTGAGCTTACGAATTTCAAGAATGCTGCTCTGCTGAGTTGATGCAGTAGATACTGCTGGTAAAATTACCCATGGCCTGAGGTCAGTATTTCTATTTTGGTCAAGTTTCAAGAATGGCATATATAGCTTGATCATGCTATCCCCTTTTGTCCTGGGACTACTTTTATTCCTGCCCATTGTATTAAAGCTTTTCTTTAACAACATCAACATGATGACAGCCAAAGTACATGGCTTGAACCTGAAAATGGACCCCCAGACAGACTTATTAAATTAACAGGCTGGCAAGCCAAGGATGAGTAAGATTCTGCACAGAGCCTTACCAACCTAAGACATAAGTGCATTGCTTTTGATAATGCATATTCTATGACAGGTAAGTAAGCCATTCTAAGACAGCTTCATTCTTGTTAATGAAATAAAAAAGGGGGACAAATGGAGAGCCTTTGGGGTTGCTTTGCAAGAATCTGTCATGGGCCAAGGACAAGGAAGTAGGCTTCAGGCAGAAATCTGACATTAGGCTAGAACCAAGAAGTAATTTCAGGTAGAAATATAAATCTTAGGCTAGAACAAAGAAGTATTCTCAGGCAGGAATCTAAATATTAGGCTAAAACAAAGAAGTAATTTCAGACAGGAATCTAAATTTTAGGCTAGAACAAGGAAGTAGGCTTCAGACATGAAAATGACCTTGGGTTAGGATAGGGAAGTAGGCTCGGATACTTTGGTCAGCCTTATAAGCCCTTAGAAACAGTGATCACACGGGAGTATTCACGTAATTGGGTTTAATGCCTTGCTTGTTCTTTGACTAGTTGTGTTATTGTCTTGCCTATTCCTTGACTATTTGCATCTATTGTATTGCTAGACCCTCAACCTACAACTGATGTTAATACATGAATGTAATTAAAATGGTATAAAGGCATAAAGGAGAAGGGATGGGAAGGAGGTTCTAGGGAGGGGAAACGGGGAAAGGGGATGACATCTGTATTGTAAATAAATAAAATATCCAATTAAAATTTTTTTAAAAAGTCACCTGACATCGCTGGGAACTGAATCGTCGTGTTTTGCATGAGAAAGTACTCTTAACCACTGAGCCATCTCTCTAGCATCCATCCTTTATTTATTTGTTCATTTAAAAGATTATCTAAAGCAACATCTACCTTGGGAGCCTGCCACAGACTCCAAATGCTGGAGTTTCTTTTTGGTAGCTTCATTTCATTAAGTACAAAATCAGAGTGAAAATGAATACTCTGTTAGGTCTGGCCATACCACAGCATGAAGGAAATGAGCAACCTTGGAGCAGCTGCAAGTCAAAGTGATCAAGGTTAATGCAAGATTAATTGTCCATCTCTCACCCTGAATCTTCAGCAGCCTTTCTGTACTAGCCCAGCTCAATCTCTGCTTGGTTCATGGCATGCTTATTTTACAAATTACCCAACCTGTGATTATTAAACAAACAAACAAACAAACAAACAAACAACCCACATCTATGGTTCAAATAGTTTTGTGTCAAAAATGATTTATATGATGGCCATTATTCAGGGTTTCCTGATAGAATTTGTACACACAGAATGACTGGGGATCTTATCCAGAATAGATGGAGTCCTGACAGGTTGTGGCAGACACTATCCAAGAACAAATCATGTTCTGTTTCTTTTTTTTTTTTTTCTAACTTGTCAGCAGCAGGTGTTTCTCTACCTGGTATATTAATGAGAAACTATTGAATTCCAACAGATGGAAGACTTTTTAGAGGGTAAATAACCAGCCATAGCACAGAGAGTTTTGAATCCTGTTTTTTGTAGTGAAAATCTAGTTAGCCCTCCAAAACGATGCCTGTGTGCACATGGTACATGTATAGACATATTCCACATTAGAGTAAAACTATGCAGAAATGACTCTTGCTCACATGAGGGTAATTTGGACTACATTAACATACATGTTAATCTTTCTTCCAAGTCAAAAAGAATCACTTGTTATTTTTACAAAACTCCTTCTCTTGGATAGAATCCACTTGCAATAAATCTCTATATAAATATCATTCAACACAACAGTGTCCATATGCAGGATTGCAAACAGTAGACAGAAACATTCTTGTAAAAGAAAAGACAATGAAAGTAGCTTGGTTTTACGTCTTTTAAAAAATGTTACATGAAGGCTCTTCCTCTATCTTAAAGCCATTTCCACCTCAATTGTGTGTTTCAGTGCGGATAACAGAGTTATTGGTAGCTGTCCTGATCAACTTGGTGTCTACATAGCTACCTTTCCATCTACTTTGATATGTGTCTATCCTTCTCCTTCATCTGCAAGGTCTTAGGACATTCAGGTAGCCAATCTGGCCTTAAATATGTCTCTAAGGAAATGGTGCTAATTAGTATTGGAATTTACAGCCTTCATTTTATTGACTTGTCCTACTTTCTTCGATAATTAACTAATGAGTAAAGTAATGAGCTATGTTAGTCAGTCCTGCTGTTCAATTAAATGGCAAATCAATTATTGAAAATAGTTTCGGACAGCTGTAATGTTGGCATGATGTGTGCGTATGCGTGTGCATATTTAATGCAAATGTAATTATGTCCTAGATATTACAAAGTCAGTCTATGTGAGGGTGATTTGACAGAAAAGGTCCTTTCTGATTCTGACTACATCACAAATATGATCGGATATCAAGTGGAATCAAGGTACCCTTTGCCTATGATCTGTGACCATTTGTACTTCTTATTTATCTGAAACATCACAGCTACCTTGGCTTTACGTGAAATATCTCTCTTACAGCCCTATCTAATGGGTGGATAAAGAAAATGACTGTACAGGAGAAAAGCTAACTTCTTTCTTCTAAAAAAAATATCTAGGGAACATGGGCAACATGAGTAAAGCAGAAGGTAGAGCTTGTTGAAATTTTTTTTTTTTCTTGTACTGTTAGGTCCCATCTGAGGGTTTTTTTTTTTTTTTTTTTTTTTTTTTTTTTTCTCCATTACTTGTAGGGATAAGCTACCCTGCAGTATGATGATTCTGACTAAAACACAGTATGCAAATAACATTCAGTCTCACAGAGAAGAACACACACAGGCTTGCACTCACACACACACTGGGCATTCATTTTCTCTAAGTAGAGCAAGAGCTTGCTTGATTGAAATGTCAGCTTTGCAATGTCCCTTGAACACAGAAAGCACGACTCCACACTCCCCAGCCTAGTCCTCAACATTACGTTATTCCCTGTGCTTTCCATCTTGTAGCTGCCCACTTGGGAAGTGTCTGCCCCTTCTCCTTACTGTACACCAAGCAGCTACTGCACTATGGATTTTAGCTATGATGTTCTACAGTTTTTTGTTTGTTTGTTTGTTTTTAATTAATTAATTAATTTTACTTTTCTTGACCTTGGATCAAGCAGTTAATCTTGATTTGCATTAAGTAGTTCAAGCTACTTTGGAGCTACTTTAGTTCATTGTATGATTTGAGTCATGAGTCAGTAACAAAACTAGCCACTCACATTTCATTTGAAAAACGATTTTGAATCTGTGATCTGTTTTTTCGTCTTCATATCTTCATGACTACCTGAGTCATCCATAAAACTAAATTAAATGATTGTTACTCAATTCTTATGATAAAATCTACCTAGATTGTGATGCTCGGTTGCTTATAATTTCTTTCTTTCTTTTTTTTTTTTTAAGAATTATTTATTTATTTCATGTATATGAGTACACTGTAGCTGTCCTCAGACACACCAGAAGAGGGCACTGGCTCCCATTACAGATGGTTGTGAGCCACCATGTGGTTGCTGGGAATTGAACTCAGAACCTCTGGAAGAGCAGTCAGTACTCTTAACTACTAAACTATCTCTCCAGCCCAATACTTGGTTTTTAAAAAATAGATCTATCTATCTCTCTATCTATCTATCTATCTATCTATCTATCTATCTATCTATCTATCTATCAATATCTTTTTCTCTGTTTCTCTCCTTTCTTTCTTTCTTTCTTTCTTTCTTTCTTTCTTTCTTTCTTTCTTTCTTTCTTTCTTCTTTCTTTCTTTTGTTTTCTACCTAACCATCAATCTACCTATCTACCTACCATCCACCTACTATCTACCTGCTATCTAGATATGTATGAATGTATTTAGGTAGGTAGATAGGTATTTACCATCTATCTATCTATCTATCTATCTATCTATCTATCTATCTATCTATCAACTATCTATCCATCTGGTATGACAATGGTTATGCTGCCCTGGCTGACCTAGAATTCTCTTTGTAGACCAGATTGGCTTCTAACTTGTGGCTATACTCCTGTCTCTACCTCCTGAGTTCCAGAATTAGAATCATTAACCATTAAGCTCAGGAAGGTTGTTACTATCTTTTTTTTCAGAGCAAACTTGAGGGAAAGTTGAGATGATCAAACTTCTGGAGAGGATGCAATTTGCACCTCTGAAAATCAAATTCTTTTAAAGCTTTAAGATCTTTTCATTCCCTTGAAACTACAGTCTTGAAGCTTAACCTTGTAACTTCATTAAGCTCTAACCTAGGAGCAAGAAAGCGAAGCAAATCTAAGCCAGGCCAGAAAAAGGCAACATGAAGGTTCCATTTCTAAACAGTTTTAATTCTCTGTTTGTGTTCCTGCCTGAAAGGAGACAAGGAACACAAACATTCCCAGATGAAGGAAATTAGAATTTACATATGAATTACATTAGAAATATGAGCTCCATCAAGGAATAATTAGCACTGTCCTGGGTTATGTGAGGGCGAACAAAATTAAATAAGAACAATTTCAAAGACAAGTTTTGTTTTGCCTCTTCAACTAAGCTGGTTTAATCAGTGCTAATGGTTGAAATAAATCCACTCTGTCTAAAGGAATGCACAGCCTGCCATATTGTGTGAAAAGCCATTACTGACTTCGTAAATCATGATGGCAATCAGAAGACATCACTCACAAGCCCTGGACCTGGCTACTCTAAGCTTAATGGCAGCACAAAGGTGGAAAGATCTGATCCAATCAGAACACACTGTACGAACCGATGTTACAAAAATAGTCAAGGGAGACATAAAAGTCAGCCAGACTCAAAGGATCAGAGGCTACGTATTGTAGATTGCATTGCATTTGTTGATGCTGCTGCTGCAATTGTTATTTTATGCTTGCAGAGGACAAAGACTGAAATTTCTCTCCACAACCCAGCCATGCCCCTCAAGAAGCAGAGAAATTAAAATATCAACTCAAATCAGCCTGGTGGCATAGATGTGCTTCAGCCACTAAACAGGGCTGTGGTTTATGAGTGCCTCCCCTAATGAGCTAAACTCCAGTGACCATAAAACTGAAATATAATTATGACATTAAAGATGCCTATATTTGAACTTAATTATTAATTAATTTAATGAGAAGAGAGGAGGTTGTAAAATTGCTAATTAAATGGCTCTGTAAAACTGCAGACGGTGGAGGATTTACCAAATGATGAATCCCACAACAGCATTTTTTGCTATATCAATATTCTATTAATATACAGTAAGCCAGAGGTGCTGCCTAGAAAGTGGCTGTTAACTTATGCAAGTATACAGTGACACACAATGGAAAACTGTAAATACCAGCAACCTTGAAGAAACTTTACTCCCATCCCTCTTGAGGGTTGGTGGGGGAAATCTGCTGAATGAATTTTGTTGGTCAGAGCATAACTCACTTGTCAGCAATTGCTGAGACATTTTGGTATCACGTTTGGGTCTTATCATAAAGCAGAAAGGGATGTCAAGGCAAATGTGGTTTGAGTTCACAAGAGGTGTGTGACTAAACTAAATCTAAATAGTCAGCCATTCTCAAAATAAGAAAATATCTCGTACATCAAGCACGTGGCAAGGCAGCTCAATTGTGATTACAATTCCTGGGAATTGGTACACTGGAAAGACAAATGTAGTTGTACATGCCATTTATTTATTTATTTACCTACTTATTTATTTATGAGTAAGATGAACCTATATTCAAATTCTGCCTTTACTCCACACTCTCTTGATGATCTAGACAAACAGAGGTGCTTTGCTCAGCTTCAGGTTCTCCACCAATAGAATGGGGTAAAATACTTCCAGGTTGAATATGCTCAGAGGATTCTACACAAAAATACATAATTCACCTAACATACTGTTCATTGGCAGGTGCTGAGACCTCAAGAACATAGCCCCCCCAACCCCTATCCCCACTCTACCCTAAGCTAGCCCCACCCCAAACCCTACTTCAATCCCAACCCCAACCTCCACCCAATCCCAACTTGAAGTTCTGGTTCTAGGATACTATCTGGCTTCCACAGACATCTGAACACTCATAGTGCACACAACTGCATGGACACACACACACACAGAGAGAGAGAGAGAGACGAGAGAGAGGAGAGAGAGAGAGAGAGAGAGGGAGAGGGAGAGGGAGAGGGAGAGGGAGAGGGAGAGGGAGAGGGAGAGGGAGAGGGAGAGGGAGGAGGGAGAGGGAGAGGGAGAGGGAGAGGGAGAGGGAGAGGGAGAGGGAGAGAGAGAGAGAGAGAGAGAGAGAGAGAGAGAGAGACCCTTTAAAAGCCAAAAAAATTCAGGTATACAGTTATACAAAACTAAAATTTTTCTAATAATATATAAAATACAGTGAAGAGATTCTCTTGTGACAAAAGGTTGATTGAAATATATTTGAATTACTGCACTTTTTAAAAATCATTTAAGTAAATGAACAGTTCTTGATCTTTTAAAAAGCATATTGTTATGCTATAGTTGCTCTGCTTATCGTGACTTGGAATCCTTTTAAAAGCCAATGTTAATTACAAAAAATAATTTTAAGAGAGGGTGAGGGCCTGAAAAGATGCTCTTAGAGGCCTAAATTCAGTTCCTAGCACTGATGCGGTGCCGCACAACTATCTGTAACTGCAGTTCCGGGGCATATGATGCCCTCCTCTGTCCTCTGCAGGCATTGCTTCGCATGTGGTGCATTCAACTAAAGTATTTATACACATACAGTAAATAAATCCTAAACTTAAGTAATAGAGAAGGATTAATTAAGAAGAGTGAACCAAGGATAAAGGCAGGATATAATAAGGTGCATGCCCATTATTCCAGCACTTGGGAAGAGGGGGCAGGAGGAGCAATGTGAACTTTATGCTGGTTGGTCTGGCCTACTGAGTTCCAGGCTAGCCAGGGCTATATAGCAAGTCCCTGTCTCAAAGCATCAAAGTCAATCTAAAAATAAAACAACTTTTTTTTTTTACAAAGATTGAAAATAATTTTTGATTTAATAGTGAATCAACTAGTTGATTAACTAGTTGATAGTAAATTCAATAGTGAATTTACTAGTTGGAAATGCTGCCGAGTCTGTTAATTTAGAGTAGAAAATTTCATAAATAACTGTGCAAACTATGGGTTTGCTAAAATGTCATCTATGGATGAAGACTGAGAAGCGTTATAGACCTGCTCCTGACGATATGATATCTTGATTCCTAGGGTACAGTTGTGATTAGAGTGAAAGTCAGCAAAGATTAATTAACTAATCTTGGATTAGAAAATTTCAAACTAATTGAACAAGGGAAATAATTCACCTCATCAGCCAAGTCCCAGATTGGTACCATGCAGCACACGATGATATGCTGCACTGCAACCTGATATAATTATAACCGAACAATGTCACAGGAAGCTCTTCAAAGGCAGGGAAGGAGTGCACTGCTTTTCTAAAGATTGGAAAGTAGAAGGGATTCTGAGGACATGTGAGTTACTATCATGAATATGATTAAAGAGAATATAACACACACACACATCCACATCACACATCTCTCTCTCTCTCTCTCTCTCTCTCTCTCTCTCTCTCTCTCACACACACACACACACACACACACACACAATGTACAACTTCTGGGGACTGGTAAAAAGTGGGCAAGGTAGTCGTGTCGTTCCACATTATTTAAAGTTGCGCATGCGTGCACATGCACATGTAAATCTCTTAGATCCCTTGGAGCTGGAGTTACAGGAAGTTGTGACCTTCCCAGTGCTGGTGCTGATAACAGACCTCAGGTCCTCCGGAAGAGCAGTGTTGCTCTAAATTCATTTCTCCAGCCCAGGAGTTTTAATGAAAGTGTTTGATGAATTATAGGGGGAGGACACACTGATTTTTAAAAACCAACCCTCAAGCCTTCACCCTTAATTCTGCATTCGTGAGTCTCCTGTGAAACCTAAAAGCCATGCCTTTTACTTTTCTCACTATTACAAATTTTATATATCCACCATAATATTTTTCTTTGTTCTACGAAGACTATTTTTTTAATTAACCTTGTTATCATTAGTGGGATTTTTTCTTTCTTGTTTGTTTGTTTTTAATACCTCTTTTTAGTGTTTTTAAAAAATAGTATATTTTAATAAAATCATAACCATAGTAACATAGTTTCTATCTTCTTATTTTTATTTCTTTCATCTACATGTATAAAAATATTTATGTATCAAAAGCGGTGAGATGGCAACTATGACTAAGTTCAGCCTTCTTTTCCAACAACTATCTATTAAATTTGAAATGTGTGCCAAGCAGTGTTAGAAGTTTACATAGTCAGAAGATACCTGTTGATATTTTGGTTGAATCCCAAAGAAGCTAGTTGCATAGGGGAAGAGATACCAATCAAGAAACATGGGATAAAGGCTCTGCATGAAACAAAGCGAAATACAACCAAAGTTTAGATGAAATATTGATATGTTCTGATTAGATTTAAATTTGTATGTGCCAGAGGCAATGATGACTGGAAATCAAGGTCACCCTTTGAGGGTCCAAAGTCATATGAATGAAGTTTGGAAAGGAAATTGCTTGGACATGCAGTAGGCACCCAGTTTACGGGGACCAAAGGGCTTTTAGCTCTAGTTGCTGTGCTGGTGAACTCACCATAGCTATGTAACACATGGTAATGATGGCCTTTCTTTTTACCAACGGGATTTGTCTTCCTACGTTATAACCACAGTTGCTTACAGGGTTGAAAAATGTTACTCATCCGTTTGTTCTTTCTGTCTTGTTCTCACTGATTTACGATTTCATCACCTTCTACAGATTCAGTTGCCTACTATCAGTACAAACCAAAAACACTAAGTAGAATATTCTAGAAATAATCCATGAATTGAACCACTGCACCATGGTGACTTGCTGCAGAGTTGATACTGTTCTCTCTGACCCTCTTGGGTTGATATTCAAATCTTTAAACAGTGTTTTGATGCTGAATATGAAACCCACACATAAATCGTTTTGATTACCAAATTGAATGTCACAGTGTTGAAGCGCCTCTACTCAAGCTATCTTGTTCAATTAAATATAATAAAGTCCCAAAGTTTAAAAATAGTGATGCCAGCAATTTAATTAATTGTTAATGCTTTAGGCATCTTCAGACGGTCTTGGATCTCATTTCTCATGGAATTCAAGAAAGTTATGCACATGAGTAAGGAGGACTAGAATAAACCTTACTTCCTAAGGATCCCATGTTACTTCTGAAGGAAGGAGATGCAATTCTCGAAAAGGAAAACTTTTGAAACAGGAACAAAAAGAAAATCTTGTGTGTGTATGTGTGTGTGTGTGTGTGTGTGTGTGTGTGTGTGTGTGTGTGCATGCGCACACGAGCATACACACTCTCACACATTCACATGCACATACATACTGTGGTCTACATGAGTAGATCAGAGAACTGACCACAACAGCTGGAGTCAGTTCTCTTCTTTCACCACGTGGCTTCCTAAGATCAAAACTCAGATCATCAAGTTTGGAGTGAGTCCCTTGGCCAATCCAGCCAACTTGCCAGCCTAAGGTATTCTTTGATTATGTAAGGTAAGGTCTTAAATATCACTGTGCATTCAGATGCCATAGGAAAGTGTGAGTAAGAAGTAGAAACTCATGGAGTTGAGGCCTGAGCTGCTTGCAAGGGAATACAAAGAGATTTAGGTATTCAGCATTTGGTTCTGTCACTGATTGGTTGACAAAAGTCAGTATTTTCAATAATTTACTTATCCTTCACTATGTCTCCAGATCACAGCCCCCTCCCTCCTCTCCTCCTAGTCACACCCTTACAAATCCCTCCTCCCATTCTCCCATTCCCCTCTTCCCTTTTCCTCAGAGAAGGAGAAGCCCCTGTTTGGCATCATCCTGCTCTGGGATATCTAGTCCTAGCAGGACTAAGGGTATCTTCTCCCACTCAGACCCAACCAGTCAGCTATGTGAAGGGAGCCAATAGGAGGCAACAGACTCAAAGACAGCCCCAACTCCAACTGTTAGGGGACCCACATGAAGATCATTTTTTAACTTCCACAAGCACTCAAAGCTAATGGCAACAGCAGTGAACCCAAGAAGACGGCCCTGCCCTGCCTCCTTCCTTCCAATTAAAATGAGACATGAGAGCAGTGCCTGTTAAGTACTTCACAAATAAATCATAAAACGTAATCATAACAACATCTGTCCTGGGCTCCAGCACATGCTGGCCTTCATCTATGGCCCACTGCCATTTGGGGAGAAAGCTTTATTTTTAAAAGCTATAATTTTTTTTTTTTTGGAAAGGACATATGGGAACTCCACATACTCTTCAACAAACAAAAAGCCCAAACATCTGGCATACCAAGTGGAGTGGAGAGGGAGAAGAAATGGGCTATTTAGGGATACCGTCTTTTAACAGTGCAGGTGTATTCTGACGATGGCTTGGCTGGGGAAATGTTTTGCTGACTCTGGCTCCAGATAGCTGCTTTGAAGAAGCTGTAGATAACTGAGCCTTGGTTTTGGAAAGGCTTTGCGCGACCTTCCTAATAGTGATGTACTGTTGCTCTCTCCCGGCCTGTTTCACGTCTATAGTAGTGCAACTGTAATCTGAGAAGTGTTCAATCTGCTTTGCTTGACAGTTGCTTGATCTGTGTTAAGTTAAGGATTGCACCAGGGAGATGACGAAACGTCACAGAACACGGTCCGATGCTAAGAAGGTGTGTCCTTCCCCTGTGAAACAGACTTGCCCAAAAGGATCTGATCAAACTGTTGAACAAAGGGACTCAAAATAGCCTGGCTATGGGATCACCCATGACTGTTTCCTTGTGTGAATGCATATCTGATTGAGTGTCCATGAGTAATGCAGAATGAAGAGAAATGATCAATAGTTCACCTTTCACCCACAAAGCCATCCAATCACATGTCACATTCTTTTTATCAGTTTTAAGTTTAGCAAGTGGGTCCTTAAGGTCTTTTCAGAAACTCAGTTGACCACTTAGGGAGTGGTCTTTGGTTGTGAATTCAATGTGAAACATGATTTTTTGAAAATCATTTTTTAACAATCAACTTGTCAAGGAAGTAAATGATCTTAGCAGATGTAATCTGCTTTCTAAATGGAGGTGGGGTCAAAGGTTTCTGAAATGCTACTAAGTTCTCCAGAGTAATCATTTTCAGGATTTTTGTATATTAAGGCACATTCTGATTCTCTAGGGGAAATATTTCTTTGTATTTTCCAAAGGACTTTGATGGCTCAGTCATTATAAAATGGCAAAATGCACAACCTTATCTTCTCTTAATAGTTCCAAAAAGTATCTATTCTTATGACATCTTTTAAATTTGTCAATTTAAAGAAAATTATTGAGCATCTATGCTGTATTGAGAGCCACACCAGAAGCCATGGATACAAAGAAGCATTCAATTCTGCATTTATCTCTAGGATCAGACAACCTCAGAGGGAAAGGGAATAATTAATAGTAGTTTCCTAGATTGCATGGAAATTTGCCTTTAATTTATTTTTCTGTTCTATCCTCTAATCAGACTGACTACTGACACACAGTAGGCACTTGGTAACTATTTATTTATTGAATGGACACAGGCAACACTGTAAAGGCTAGAATATTGAAACCAACAAAGTTGGAGGTCATGGTTCACTTTGCAGTAAACAGAGAAAATGGAAGCTTCTTGAAGACTAGCTGTTGATTACCCCCTAGATTTTCAGAGTGACTGTTGATTGACAGATTTTAGGAAGAAATATATATAATCTCTTTACATCATCCCAATCCAGTGCTCACACTAAGTTTCTATGCTGCTAATGAATTAGCTTAAATAGGGGCTAGAGTGATGGCTCAGCGATTAAGGGTACTGACTGCTCTTCCAGAGGTCCTGAGTTCAATTCCCAGCAACCAAATGGTGGCTCATGGCCACCATCTGTAATGGGATCTAATGCCCTTTCTGATGTGGCTGAAGAAAGTGACAGTGTACTCACATATACAAAATAAATAAATAAATAATATTTTCTTAAAAGTAGCTTAAGTAAAATTATCATATTTTATTACTCACATTTATAATTAATATTAGTATGACCAAGCATGTTCATTTATCATGCAAACATACATTTTAAGTAAAGAAACTGTATTTATTTTATTTTTGATGGTCTCTAAGTGACATAGATGTCTTGTCTCTGACATAAAATGGTGCATAATTTTTCTATATTTGGGGTATTTTCAGAGAAATAGAATTAAAGTTAATATTTTTGTTTGTGTGCTAGTATAAGTGTGTCTGTATGTGTGTTGGTACTACCTGTGTGTGTGTGTGTGTGTGTGTGTGTGTGTGTGAGTGTGTGTGTGTGTATGTGTGTGTGTGTGTGTGTGTGAGTGTGTGTGTGTGTATATATGTGTGTGTGAGTGTGTGTGTGTGTATATGTGTGTGTGTGTGTGTGTGTGTATGTGTGTGTGTGTGTGTACTGATGTATGTGTATGAATGTGGAGGCCAGAGGTCAGCCTTGGTTATTGTTCCTCAGGAGCCATCTACTTCTTTCTTTAGAGACAGGGTCTGTTCATTGGACATGAGACTTGCTAATTAGTCTTGTCTGGATAGCCAAGGAGCCCTAGAAGTCTACCTTCCTCAATTTCCTCAGCACTGGGATTACAAACCATACACCTATGGCCACACCCATCTTTCCTTTGTTTTAACATGGATACTTGGGATTGTTCAGCTCTTTATTCTTGTAAAGTAAGTATTTTACCACCTGAACAATCTGTCCAGTCCTGGATTCACATCTCAACTTTCTTTTGTACAACATTAATTTTATTTATTGAGATATTTCAATACTTGGAGCAAGTGATTCTACGTAGTACAGCTCCAAATACTTATCGTTTTTAAATGAGAGAAAGAATTTGCATTTATCCAATGTTGAGGCCTAAACATTTGTGACAGACTGGAATGACTTTGAAACAGGATTCATTTTAAAAGGTAGACATTGGAAATCCTGCAGGAATGCTCATGCATACAGTTTAGTGGTAATCAGTCTAGAAGAATGAGCCTAGGCTCGTAAAAGGAGAATGATTTCAGCAATAGAACTGTTACTGTTATTAAAATTGAGCTCACACCACTGATGAAGTGCATACGTGTCTGTAGAAGGGAGATACTGCATGTATTAATTAAGATTTCTAGAAATAAATGCTACTACACTTCAAGGTACAAGATCCATTTCTATATTCCTCCAGCTCACAGAAATGCGCGCTCCTAATTATGTGGTCTCCACCAGACCTGGGAGCTGTGGTACTTCTTTGGCCCCTGGCTTCCACACTCAATTCTTCTTTAAATGAATATATGTATATGCTTGTTTGCATGCATAAATGTATATATACCACATGCATGTCTGTACACATGGACTCCAGTAGAAGCCCAGAACACCTGAAGGTGAAGTCACAGATGGTTATGAACCATATAGTTGCTGGGAACCAAACCTGGTCCTCAGCAAAAGCAATAAGTGCTCTCCACTGTTGAGTCTTTGGTTTTGTCTGCCACTCTGCTATTATCCTTGGTGATCACATCATCTTCACTTCCTGTGTCTACCATATCTACCTCCATCATACTTTTAGTACGTTTCTTATCACTAAAATATGGGGTCACTCAGAAAATCCAGGTTCAACTCTTCTGTTCAGTCAGTGCCTTCTGTACACCTTTGCTAGGCAATGTGCCATTCATTATTTGACTAGACAAGATGGTTGAATTGGCCAGTGCTTCCAGAGAATAATATCAGGAGAACATAATATATAAAATGGAGATTTTATCTATCTGGTAACAAAGCTGTGAAATATAAAATCCTACAGGGTAGACCAGCAGGCTGGTGACCCAGGAAGGCCAAAGCTGAAGCACTGGTCTGAATGAAGAGACTTCAGACCTGAAAAGCACATGCTCTAGGTATACTCTGAAGGCACTGTGTGGGGTCAACTGACAGTTCCATCTGTTCAGATAAAGTCTAGTAGCAAATCTCTGCAGAATCCCATCCTCCTTGGAGGAGCTAAGCGTTTTGCTCTATTTGAGTCTGGCATGGCTAAGGCAGGATTCATCTGTGTCATAGAGGACACAGAGTGTCCTCTATGTCCACTTACTTCAGTGTCAATTTTATCCCTAAACATCCCATCATCTACCATAGCTGTACTCATGGTGTTCCCAGTGGAGCAGATATAGATATATTTCCTAGGGACCATGGTACATGATGTGACAATCAAATTGGCATATAAAATGTCATCCAAAAAGATGTCCGCATTAAATCAGTTGCACATGAAGATCACTTGCTTTGTACAATGAGATCACCGCTACAGATTACATGATTCTAAAATATCACTTTCCTGGTCAAAATAATAACAGATATTAGCAGTAGAATTAGCTCTTGTTTGTATACAGGTTATGATATATATTCATCATTGCTATGACAACCTTTGAAGAACACCTGTGTGGTCTACTAACCAACTCACTTAAGATTATTTAGGCTGTCTAGAAAATTTTCAACCTTCCTAACACTGTAACTCTTTAAGATAGTTCCTCATGTTATGATGACCCCCAACCATAAAATTTTTTGTTGTTACTTCATAACTTAATGTTGCTACTGTTACAAATCATAATGTAAATATCTATGTTTTCAGTGGTCTTATGTGTCTTTTTGTGACAGGGGTCACAACGTACAGTTTGAGAACTGCTAATCTAGACCCTCAATCTTAAATGTATGAGTTCCTGGCAAAAAGCTCTAAGAATTGGGTTGTTATATGTGAGCATTTTCTCTCAAAATTGAGCAAATGACTGCGAAGTAAGTAGATTTTGGGGGGCCAATGTACTCTCTTTATCAACACTGTCAAACAGTAGATTTACTGATTTATAAATGAAAGAGTAAATCAGCCTTGCTAGCTTAGAGTCATGACTCCTTGACTGCTGACCTCCTGGTTGATGGATGCTACTCAAAGTTCATGGGATCTCAATCATTCTCCCAGTGTAAGTATCACCTTTTTTGGAAATTGGCATATTTATGAACACCAGGGAGTTCAGGGTTGAAAGAAAAAGAGACACAAAATTCTCTTTTTTGTGTGTGTCTTCTAAGAGCATTCTCTGCTGTCAAGTGTATCCCTTGATCTTACACAATGCTACGCATGTTTTATGTCAGTAGATCAAATGTTCTGTGAGCTCTAAATAGAAGAGCTGGCTGAATTCTTATAAGTAGGAAAGGCAAACTTGTATCTGGCAAATTTTTCAATTCCACTCAAGATAAATGCTGTTCCTTTAGGGATGGAAAGGGTAGAGTTCATCAAGTCACAGCCAAGTGACTAATGAGTCTCTTCTTTCTCTAGTATGATGTCATACTAGAGATTCATTAAAAAGGGCATTTGGATTCCAGCAGTAAGCAGAATCTTTAATAAAGCACTAATGCATTTAAGCATTTTTGTACTAGAACAGATAATGTCATGAACAAAATTATTAATCTAGGAATGCAAGGACTGGGACATATTTTAAAATTGAGATAATTTAAGATATTAATAGCTTAATGGAGAGAATTAGATCTTGATATTCCTTTGTTATTGTCATGAAATAAACATATCTTTTAGCTTATTAATGTACCTTGTTTTAACTTGTCCATTTTTTACTAAAGGGTCTTGTCAATAGATAGTAAAAGAGAAAAGAAAGGGAAATGTTTTACTGAGAATACTAAGTCTCCATCATAGATATTGATGGTAAAATACATTGTCAATAAAAACATAATTTCTCTAAAATTTGAATAATTATAACATGTAGTAAAATGACTTAATTTTCAATAGTAAAACAAACTATTGAGAAATAAAATGATACTATATTTTAGCATCTACACTAAGTCTAAAGTAATGAACAGTGATAGCCAGACTTTGTCCATTACATTTTCAGATGTACCACAACATGCTCAAGTGACATTATACCATTTGCAATTTGAAGACAGGTGTAAATAGGTCTGTAATTTGTTTCAGAAGATGATTAGGTGGTCTCTCAACCTATTTGAAAGAAGTATACCATATCGGGTGAGTTTTATTACAGTAAACTGTGTATTGCTGACATTGCATATCCTTTATAGCAAGTGATCAGTCAGGACAGCCTTGTTGATAAACAGCTGCCCATCAGTGCTGTAATTGGGGGACATTCAGCACTGCCTTAGCCACTTGACAGTGCCTGATGAAAATCTATTTTCCAAATTATCAATATCTACTAGGTGGACACTGAAAAAATGTTGAAATATACTATGAAACAAAAAAATTTCAAAATGTATATAAACATTCTGAAATTAACTCATTTTCTTCTCTGATTGTATATGTATGG
>NW_023045095.1:0-47310 GCF_011762505.2 Arvicanthis niloticus | reverse complement strand
CATCTCTAATATATTGTGCTCTCCACTGAAATTGAGCTTTTACTTTCATCAGTGGGCACTTAGGCCCCATATACAAAACCTGCCATTCTGCAATTAGATGCTATGTCTTATAAGTTTGCCCATAACCCCTCACTTAATTCCTTCAAATCGACTACCACATGAGAAACAATTCTACATTGTTTTCTAAGCTCTGCTGCCAAATTTACGTGAACCCTTGACCTTTTTGGACCTAGATTTTGTGGTCTGATCCTGACAAAATAGATCCCATATAAACTCTCACATTGAGGCATAGAAATGGTTACCTTGATGAAGTTAATCTCATTTAATCTCAGCTTTAACATTCACTGTCCAGTAAAGCATAGAAGTTTCTACTGCAGTGATGGTCTTTGCTCATTAATTATAAATGATTTTTTTAGTCTCAAATGAACAACAACAACATAATGTTTTCAATATAATAGATTTGTTGACTGTGATAATTATTGCATTGCATTTTGATTATATGAGCAACTACTCTTTATCCTAATTTCTCTCAGCTTCACCTCTATCCTGCAACTTCTCCAAATTGTTAAAGCATTTTTCATTCTGAAACTTCATATACAAGCTTCGTTTTCTGCATTTTCTCAACATTATTTTCTAGTTTAAACTTTTCAGATTTCAAAAAGGTATACATGAGTATACTCTAGTTATATCATTGCTCTTAATTTCCCTTCCAAGTGCTCTCATCTCTCTCTGTCTTGAATGTATGACACCTTCTTTTATAAATCACATCTTTGGATTAGGAGTGTTTATGTTTTAAATTTTTTTAACAGTTGTATCAATCTCTTCTATGGTATCATCAACACCTTAGATTCTCTCTTCTACCTCTTGTATTCTGTTGGTGATACTTACATCTGTAATTCATGGCCTTTTTCCTAGGTTTTCCATCTCCAGGGTTGCCTCCATTTGTGTATTTTTTTTAATTGTTTCTACTTCCCTTTTTAGGTCTTGGATTGCTTTATTCAATTCCTTGACCTGTTTACCTGTGTTTCTTCTAATTTTTTTTTCAGTTATTTATTGATATTCTCCTTAACTTTATCAAGTAATCCAACTGGGGCTCTTCTGAGGGTCACAGAAGCTGATAGTCTGTTGCTCTAGCTTCAGTAAATCTCCTGGGAGGCCTTCAGGTTGTTGGGTCTTCAGTGAAGCAGTCAAGCTGTTGTCCTATTGGAGATGTTCTCCAGGAAGTCTCCAGGATAGGACTATAATTTTTGTGTGCAGCAGAACTCCTGGGAGGCTTTCAGTCTGCTGGGTCACTTGCCCTGAACACCTTCAAGCTGTGATGTCAATTGCTCTTAGTTTAGTGGATCCTCTAAGATGGATCAGACTTTAAGGTGTCTTCAGGGGAGCAGACCAGCTAGCAATAAACTGCTCTGAGTGCATCTGGTTCTCTAGGATTGGTCAAGTTATGGTGTCTTAATTGGAGCAGACCAGCTAGGAGTCTGCCCCAGCAGAAAGGACCAGGCAGAAGGGGCAGAAGGGGAATGGTATTTGGGAGGATGTGGTTTTGGTGGGTGATGGATCATAAGTCCACCAGGCTCCTAGGGCCCACTCTGGGACTTCAGGATTGAGGGGAGGTAGATCTTAACTACTGTTCTTAGTACAGTGGATTTTCTAGGATTGGTCAGGATATGGTGTCTTCATTGGAGCACACTAGCTTGCATTCTGCCCAAGCAGAAAAAGGTCGCTTGCCATTTTAATACTGACATAATAATGATTTCCACAAACAAAGGTCTTCTGTTGAACCATGTTAATTTAATGCAACAATAAATAATGGGGAGACTTTTTTTTAGTTCATTTTGCTATGGCTGGGATAAAAAAAAGTAATAGAAGGATCAATAGATGTATTCCTTCTTAGTTCAAAAGTAGAGAAGCGTGGAGGAATCAAAGAACTGTTACATCATTGTTTTGAATGTAACATTTTGATTAGATTTCTAGAACATTTAATTACATCTTGTCAGAAATGTAGCATAGATATTTAAATAAGGTTATCACTGCATATTGAAACATAACAGTAAAATAATTTTATAGAAACCATCAAGTATATACATGATTGGTTTCTATGGTTTCAGATACTGCAGTATAACTGCATAATATCCTGGTAAAACTTAGTATGTGGGTGACTCTAGCTGAATCTTCTAGAAGTGGAGAATATGGATTTTGAATGGGTTACTTCTGTAACCAGACAGGATTCCCAGTGGAGAGATAAGAACAGCAACTAACCTAGAAAACATTCTACCTAAACTTTGTCCTGGTCACAAGATGGGCAGGGACAAAGAACAAAGACAGAGGGAAGTCCCAACCAATGATTGGACTATTTTGAGACACATCCCAGGGGAAAGTACCAATCCCTGACACTATTAATGAAATCCTATTATGCTTGCAGCCAGGATCCTAGCACAACTGTCCTCTGAGAGGTTCCACACAACAGCTGACCAAACAGATGCAGAGATCCAGAGCCAAACATTAACTGGAGCTCTAGGAATCTTTGGGAAAGAATCTGGGGACCCAAAGAGTATAAAAACTTCACTTAAATACCAAGAGAATTTATTAACTTCCCAGAGACTGAACTACCAAGCAAATAGAAAACATGGACTGGACCAAGGGCCCTGAATATATTTAGCATATGTGCAGCCTGAGGATGGGAGAATGGAAGGAGAAGCTGCAACTCTCAGGGGTACTGGGAGGAGAGGGACCTGATATTGGGATGTAAGTGAATAAATAAATTAATTAATTACTTAAAAAAGAATTAACAAATGTAAATATCTGATTAAGGTTTCTAAAAATCTTAAAGTAATTGCTAATATAAAGGTGTGATATATCAGTGGTCCTATATTAAGCATCTTTTTTTTTTTTTTTTGAAAAGTAGAGAAGGTAGAGAGATGGGCTTGATGGTTAAGAACATTTGTAGTGCTTGTAGAGGACAGGATTAGTTGCCCACCTCACACATGGTGGTTCATAAACATTCCTAACTCCAGTTCCAGGGGATTTTATGAACTCTTTTGGCCTTCCCATCATTACATGCATATGTTATGCAGACAAATATATAAACAAAACAATAATGCAGCATTAAAAAATAAAATAAATTTAAATATAATTTAAATGTATTTTTTATTTTACATGTGAGTACTTTAATTGTGTGTGTGTGTGTGTGTGTGTGTGTGTGTGTGTGTGTGTGTGTGTATACAATGTGCATGCATGCCTAGAGCTGTAGGGATCAGAAAAAGGCATTAAATTCACTGAAACAGAAGAAGTGAATGAATATGAGACATCATGTAAGCAATTGCTATCAAACCCAAGTCTTTCATTAAAAAAAAAGAAAAAAAAAAAAAAAAACCAAAGCCAAAACAAAACAAAACAAAACAAAAGAACATAACAAAATAACCAAAACAAAACAAAAAACAAGGGCTTTTAACCTTTAAGCCATCTCTCTAGTTTCCTAATATTGAGAATCTTTAGCTAACATCCAAAGTTCATCAAATGATTTTTAGTCCAATAATATGGGTCCATGAATGTTACTGTTGTCGTCTGTAGTCACTTACTCTCCCTTAAGTAAGATTAATAAGATTAAGTAAGACTAAATAAGAGTAAGATTCTTACTCTTAATACTGGATAAATCAACATAAGATATGTTCATGTGAGTGGACATAAGACTTGCTCTTTAGGGAAACGTCTTCAAAAATATATACAATTATCTCCCAATATCACAGTGAATAAATGTAATGAAATCACAATCACTAATCATGACAAGCTTAAAGAAATTATTGATATTACAGAAACGTGGTGGGTTTGTATTCATTAATTATAGAATAGAATTTAAGATGATTAGGAGCCACATCAAAGTTCCCTCAAAATATATGGATAAACAAAATATTTTTAGTGACATTCTTCTGTGTATGTAATGTAAAATTATTATTATAGTTCCTATTTTTTTGTTAAGATAATCTCCCTGATAAAAGCTTTCTTGAGTACTATGGTGACAGCGGCAGCCACTGTGCACTGCATTAATCTCAGAACTCAGGAGGAAGGAGCAAGCAAATCTCTGAATTTGAGGCCAGCTGGGTATACAAAGTGATTTCTAGGATAAACAGGACTACATGGAAAAATCCCTGTCCTGAAAAAACAAATATATAAAATAAAGATAGAAAGAAATCTTTCTAATATTAGATCAATGGCATCCATTTGTTTTCTTCCAATCATGATGACTGAGCACACTGTATGGAAAATTTAGATGTTTGTAGTTGACCTCCCGTGGATATGGATACACACACACACACAGAAGAGTGTTGGTTTTAGTTCCAATTGACATCACAAAATATATTACTGTGGGCAATTGTGATGGACCAGTTGGTAAGGTGCGTGCTGTGAAATCCTGAGAAGCTAAATATCATCTGTTTAAGTGTGTGGACTAGGAGATAACTGACTCTACCAGATTCTTCTCTGACTTTCACATTTGTGTTAACCCAGGTCTATGTTTGCATTCTTACATACATGCTTACAATAGTAATGATAAATACAAAATAAAAGTAGAAGTACCTCTTGTAATTCATTCTCAGCACCATCAGAAAATAAATAAGAAATCTCCTCAAAACAATATAATATTAAATGTAATGATGTGATTACAGTTAAGGTTCATATTAATTTGTTGACAAAAAGTAACATGAATTTTAGCTTCATTTCTGTACAGATAGTTTAAAGAAGTCATTAAGCTGGTTTTGTATGTTGTATTATTTATTTTGTTTGTTTGTGTGTGTATGTATGTATTTTTGTTGTGTTGGTTTCTTTGTTTTGTTTTTCTGCTCAGCTTGCTTTTCTTTCCTTGCAAGGAAACCAGGTTTATTAGAGTATGGATTCACTCTCCTATCCTCTTGTGGCCCTTATTATCTCCACAAAAGTATTTATCTTCTTGATAATTTGAGAGAATTTACTCAATAAATGTTTCTCATAGCTGCATTTTTAGTATCACTAACAAAGACTGAAATAAGCTACCTCAGAAGATTTAAAGACCATTTAGAAAATGAGCATCTGTTTTACCATAAATGAAGCTTACTTAAGGAACACTGTACTGACTAAGGAGATCCAGATACTCTCAAGCATTAAATAGAGCTGTGTTACTTGGAAAAAGACATTTCAGAATTACTTGTGAACTTAACTGTGGGGGTAATTATCTTCTTGAAGGAAGTGTGTCCTTGTAAGACCATGTCTGTGTGTTTGAAATCTGAAATAACTATCTGCCTAACTAGTAGCCATCAACCATAAATAAGATGAAATGAAGAAAAAAAACATAAAGTTCTTCCACTGAAATAACTCAGTGTTGCTTTTAATTAAAGTGAAAGATTTAAGGACAACAGGCATCCAATCATTTCACTCTTCCACCAGGAAAACCAGTTGAAGCAGCCTCTCAAAGTTCAGCTTTTATGTTAAAATTACACAGAACTAACTAAATAGGGGAAGAGTGTAGTAGGATGTTAAAATGTAGAAATGTTAAAAGTAGAAAATTGTCAGGAGCCATAATGGGACAAGCTAATAGTTAGCAGGTGATCCTCCTGAAATGGCTTGCCTTGAATTATTATATAATCTGTGACAATTGAGCCCTTATCCAGCAAGGTTGTAAGGGACTTATTTTAAGAAAGATTCCTGCTATTAATATGCTTTTCCTATTATTAGTAGTATTAAACATATGTAACAATCACTAGGCAATAGTGCACACCTTTGGAGCACATCTCTGTAGATCCACGAAGATGTACTGTCTTGTAGTGATGCTATATAGACAAATAGATAAATTTTTAAGTCCTAATGATGATACTATAAGAATTCCTAAAATTATATCAATGATTATTAAGATCTTTTATAACAGGACTGCTATTAGGTCCTTTTCTGATAGTCAAAATGGCAATGAGACCTCTGCCAGTTTTCCAAGTGTCATCAGTTAATCGCTCTTATATAGTAACCAGATTTTCTCCTACTCAGAGCACATTCCAAGAGGTTGTAAAGAAATTAACCAAAGGTCATTAAAAGGGAACTAATGATTTATTATAGTTGCTAGGACAGAAGATAAAATATTGCCTGGGTTTATCTGTACAAGACTTCACTAATTTCTTAGTTATAGTTTTAAACCTTCAGTGAATCTGTGGAGATAGGTGATGGATGTTTAGCCAGATAATTACTCCTAAATTCATCCTAAAGCCAGGTTCAGAACTAAATGTTTTAGTTAGGAGAGATGACAGAGGTGCTGGTAGGTCAACAAAAGGATGGACTGGGTATTAGGACTATCTTGTACCTCACTGGTACAAATTGGCATAATTATGCTCTAATTGTATTTTGAGAGAAAAGTTTCCTTTTAACAGGAAGGGTGATGTGTAGGAGGAGCTAAGGTGGGAGGAGTACTGAGAGGAAGAAAAGGAGTAAGAAGAGGAGAAGAAGAAGGAGAGGAGAAGCTAGGTGATGAAAGAGAGATAGAGGGGGGAGACAGGGAAGCAGATGTTCATGAATCTCCACCAGTCAAAGATAGTAGATATATCTAGGTTGGGTAGTGGGTTACACCTCTGATTGAACAATACCAAACTTATAAAGCCTATGATTAACATTTTTTTAAAAAATGTATAAATGCAAAAAGGAAAAGGGGGCATGGGATAGGGGTTTTCTAAGGGGGGAATGGGGAAAGGGGATGGCATCTGAAGTGTAAATGAAAGATCTAATAAAATATATATATATATATATATATATATATATATATATATATATATATAAAGGTATCACCACAGTCCTACTCTGTGACCCTGCCACTACCTTCTCCAGGCTGTGAGGCTCCCGGCATTTTAAATTGGCAAAATTACTTAGCATTCACTTCAACTCTACTTTATTCTGAACACAGAATTTTATGAAGGGAGAATACGCATCTCCTCCATATCTGGTTTGTGTTATTTTCTGTTTCATCTAAAAAAAATTAATAATATTTATATCTCTAAAACGTAAAACTCAGAAGATGAGTTATTAATAATGAACAGAAAAACTATCAATTTGTCATCTATCTATCTATCTATCTATCTATCTATCTATCTATCTATCATTTATCTATCTCTATCAATATCCAAGTTTATCTTTCTCTTTATCACTATCTTTATCATCTATCTATCTATCTATCTATCTATCTATCTATCTCTCATATTCCTATCTTTATATTTCACAGAGCATAGGTAGAGATCAGAGAACAGCTTCAGGTTTTGGTGCTCATCATCTAGACTTTTGATTCTGGGTAATGTAACCCTTTTGTTTACTAAATACAGGAATTATATTCCTTGTCCTAGCAACATGGGAAATTATTATGGATTCTCCTGACTTTTTCTCTCATGTTACAGTTGGCATGATGGGATTATATATATGTACTAATGTATTCTATATTAGTTCTACATGCGTTTTGGGTATTCAAATTCAGGTTATGGAGCTTCCACTGGAAGTATTTTTTAACACTAAGTTATTTTCAAACCCCATAGGAATAATTTCAGAAAGTAAGTACTTTTATTCAGAATATTAATTTAACATGCAAGTCAAAACCAAGACGTATGCACATAATTAAACAAAATAGTAATGTAATAAATATATATTTAATAGTAATAAAACAAATGTATACACATACCTAGAATGTTAATAATGACATTGAAAAGGCTATCTTCAGCTTATTTTATTGAATTAGATAAGGTTTTTTTTAGATTTGTTCATTTTATGTATGTGAGTGTTTTGCCTTTATGTAACTATGTGTACCAAGTTAATTCCTGATGTCTACAGAGGTCAGAAGATGGTGTCAATTCCCTGGAACAAGAGTTGCAGATTGCTGTAAGATGCTATATGGGTGCTAGGAACCAAACCTGGGTTCACTAGAGGAGGAGCAAGTGCTCTTAACCACTGACCCATCTTCCAAGCATTTCTATACCACATTGTAAAATACCAAGTTTAAATTTTCTAGAACTAAACAAAAATGAAAACACAGTATGACAAACCCTCTCAGACATATTGTTTTATGAGGTAATTGTATAGTTCAATGTGCCTACAATAAAACATCAGAAAGAATAAAACATAACTAACATAATGATGTAACTTAAAATTTAGAAAAACAAGAGCAAACCAAATACAAGCCCACTTGGCATTGAGTAATAAAATTGAGAGCATAAATTGACAAAATTGAGGCAAAATAAAAAACAGTATTAAGAACCTTCAAATTCAAGAGCTGGGTCTTTTGTGGAATATAAACAATAATGACAGGTGTTCGCCACACCTACCTAAAATAAAGAAAGGCCCAATATTAGGAGGATCAGAAAAGAATGGAGAAGTATTAAAACTGAATCTCTAGGGTTCCAAAAATATTATCAAGGATTAACTTTAAAAATGTATACTTCATGAAGTTAAAAAACTTAAAAGGGATGTATGAATTTATATATTCAGACACACAAACAAATTTTAAAAACAAGACAACTTAAACAGACTCATAATAATGAAAAGATTGGAATAGTTATAAAAGGTCTTCTAACAAAAACATAGTCCATGGCTAGAATGATTCAGAATTTCACCAGACATCCATAGAATATGGATAGACATTCCTTCTTAAACTACTCAGAAACAGTATAAACACAGGGGACACTCTAAAACTCTTTCCACAAAGCCAGTTTTACTGTAGTGCTCAAATTAGGTAAAGATACAGAAAATAAATCTATAGACTAACACTCATCCAAAATGTAGACTCAAAAATGCTCGATAACAAAATACACACATGCATCAAAAAGATTATCTACTAATACTGTGCTTAAAGTGCTGCTTGGAGCAACAAGGTAAGAAAAGGAGTATGAGTGGATACAAATAGCAGCAAATGAAGTCAAGTCATGCTTGTTTGCAAATAGTATATATAATGGAGATCCAAATAATTATATCAGGAAACTTCTAGAAATGTTAAGTTCAGCAATGGCACAGAATTAACCTGAGTTTTCCTCATTTAATTTGGTTCTTTAAGACCACAACAAATCAGTAGATTTCTTTGAGTGACTAGAAATAACAAAATGTTTCTACTTGTTGCCTTGGTCTTAAATAAGCTTCAAGTCTACTCTTGATGATTATTTAATGAATTCACCTATGCTTTCTGTTAAGAAAAACACGTGGACAATTAAGCAACTTATCAGAAGAATCAAAGTTCATAGAAGTACCATCTAAACCACTGCAGAAATTCGTGTAAGTTAATTCCAGGCAAGGTGTTCCCAAGGAGACTTCACAGCTGACATTATAGTTGCTCCACTTCACTGCCCAGAATTGTTTTTATAGTCTACTCGTGCAGAGTTGAAATCATCAGCTAACTTCTCATATTGAGTTACAAGATCAATACCGTAGCCCTTCGGTTTCTACTTGTAACAATTTCTCCTTTTGTGGATGTTTCATTTTTGAAAGTCACCTTCCATCACCTCATAAACATTTAATCCTCGCAAAGCAGTGCACACTGACATCAAAATCTAACTACTTACTCATTTTTACTACTTCCTCCTTTCCTCGCTAATCAGTCTCTTTCTAGATGAATTGGTATATCATTATCCAGCACCCAATCTCATATGTATCTAAGCAGCACACTGATTCATCATGGATGCATTGGTCTTATTACTTAGAGCCACTATGTTTATGAATACTTTGAGAGATTACTCTTCATTTCATAGGTCGCAACAACTAACCTTTTATTTTAATGAGAACAAAAAAAATGACCACTGGAAATATGCCCCATGAACTACAACTATCCTGTTGTAGTCAAACACAGAATTAATGGATCAACGGTTGAATGTGTGTCAGTCAGCTGTGTTCTTGACCTTCTAAAAACAAGTCCCTTCACCACTGGTAGTATAATAATCTTACTCCTTAACTAACCCTCAAATATTTTGGCTTCATCCTCAGTCTTTTTTGTTCTGTATAGTTAACCAATATACTAAATTGCCCTTACCTTAAAAGTGAAACAATTTCAAATCCTAGACTTTTGAGTTGTCATCTAAGATTTTAGCTGATTTGTTCATCCTGATTATAAATTCTAGCAGTGCAACAGATGCTGTGGACTTATCTTCTGAGTATATGTAGTTAATTCTTTCACCAAAAAAAACAGCTCTTTTTTTTTTCCATTAAACTCTGGCGGAGTCACACGGGGAGAGCTGGATTCGAACCGGGAGAGACAGAGCAGAGGGCACGGGCTCGCCCTCTGCAGGGGGCTACCTTAGCCGCTGCGCCACCGCTGGCTTAAAACCAGCTATTTTAATAAAAAAAAAAAATCTACATTTCATACTGTTCATACTTTTCCTTTATTTACACTTAATAATCTTACTCTTCTTTTGCCAAAGCATGAACTTCTTCCAATGGCAAAATAGGGAATGGTGCCTCTTGCCAAATTCTTTCAATCATAATAGACTGTCATACTACTGGTGTGCCAGTTTGTGTGTGTCTGTGTGTGTTTTAAACATGCCATAGGCACTTTGGTAGGTTAAAACCATCTTGGTTACATTTGTTCTGTGTTCCACTCAGTTCCAGACTAAACATAACATTATTTATGCATATGGCCCTGGCCTAGCTTTCCCATAGGTAACTGTATTTTGTTCACGTTATACAATGCCATCAAAGTAATTCTTCATTCAAATCATTCTGAATTGTTTTGTTATGTTGTTACAGCTGTAAGTTTGTTTTGAGATTGTAATGACATTATTTCACACTTTCATTTCCTCCTTCCAGACCCTGTCATATACCACATTTTGCTCTTTCAAATTTGCAGCTGCTTCTTCTCCTTCTTCCTCCTCTTTCTCCTTCTTTTATTAGTTTCTTTTTACCTATGTACATGTATAGGCACATATACATATATTTCTAAATGCATAAATCCAACTTGGTCAGTATGCGTTTTGTTACTTGGCTGCCTGTATTCAGGACTGACTAGTTAGTATTGTGTGAGAAATTGTTATGCTCATGCTTGGGGAAGATTATTCTGCCCACTCTCAGTATTCCTTAGTTACCTATAGTTTTATACATAGGTCTGCAGCATTTTGGGATTTTTCTCTTCCACTTCACCATGTCTGCTGGTGTCCTTATTTTGTTCTGTTCATGTTTGGATAGTCACATAGGTGTGACTTTTTTAATATAGCTTCTAACATTATGTTAAGCCACTCTCCCTGCATACTCCCTGATCCTCTGAACCATTGTTAAGGCCTGTCTTCCACAAGCACTCTTGAGCCTTATATGTGAGAAGGGATTTGTAGCTGCAGCTATTATGGTTGTCCTCCACAACTGTGAGTTTTTATTGGTGGTACTTTTTCTTAAATGTCTGTAACTGTGTCAAAGACAGAATTTCTTGATTAGTGGTGATAATTAAACATAACTAAGGCCGGGCGGTGGTGGCGCACGCCTTTAATCCCAGCACTTGGGAGGCAGAGGCAGGTGGATTTCTGAGTTCGAGGCCAGCCTTGTCTACAGAGTGAGTTCCAGGACAGCCAGGGCTACACAGAGAAACCCTGTCTCGAAAAAAACAAAAACAAAAAACAAAAACAACAACAACAACAACAAAAACATAACTAAGGACCTTTATGGGTAGATTTAAGGACACATATTTAGAATGTAGTTAGAGGCTATGCTGTTTTAGTAAAGTGATGGCTGTTGGTTAGTCTCCAAAATCTATGATTTCATTATCCCCAGGTAGTTGGTAAAATTTAAGTTCAATTAGAGAGCTATTGGTTACCACCTATATATACATAAAACTACTGGTCCGTTAATGACTTGACAGATCTGATAATAAAACCTGTTTTAGTTTGCATGATGGATAAACTTTGTCATTAGGTAATCCTTGTACATTTTTGGTGTGCATAGATAGCTCCTCAATGTACTTGTTTTGACTTATTCTTACTTTCATTTTTTCATTTAGGTACAGTTTAACGAATATTATTTGTACATATTTTTAGGTGGATGATCTAGAATAAATATCTGACTCGAAATAATATTGAATGTAACTCATGACCCAATGAGTTACTATTATTCCCCTAGATTTCAGATGTTTCCTTCCTAAGGTTGATAATAATACTCTGCCTTTCACTGATAGTAAGTATTGTATGAACTTCCCCACTCTAATAATCTGAAGATTTAATCACTATACTGAATTTTTGCTTGCTCACTTTCTGAAAATTCTTTAAATATATTTTAAAATCTCTATGATTAATTAATTGCCTTCATGAAATCAAACATCTTAGACTGGAGATGGAAAGCCCTCAAAGCTGCTCACTACTGAACATTAGCTAAGAGTTACTGTATTTCAGTTTTTACATCCGCCACCCACCACAGTACTTCTAAGAACAATTCTGTCAGCATCTACATTTTAAAGCTGAAAAATCTATAAATGGAAATAAATATTTGCTAAATTTCATCAAGTTACTATGTTTTGGATTGAAATTCATAGCCAGAACTTTTAATACCACATCAAAATTTCTCAACTCTGTGAGTTCCCACTTCTAGGAAAAAAAAAAAACCCTAAAGAATAGAATTTCTGAAGTTAAAAGAAATGTACAGATTTGTTTTAATTTTAACATAATTTTTTTAAAATTTTAATATTAATTTAAATAAGATGATTTAATATGTATTTTCTTAATATAACTTCTACAGATCTCTGCCTTCCAACTCTCATTATTCTTTGCTACTGACCTTCACATTTATGACCTCTTTTATAATTATAAATAATATGTAAACATATTCATATGTATTCATAAATTATAAATAGTATATATTACACTTAAACCATTTTTAAAATATCATATATAAAATATAAAAAGTATAAGTTATATGTATATGTGTGTATGTTTGTTTGTATATGTATTGAATCCATTTAGTTGTGCTTGAATTTATGCATAAGCAATTCAGATTGTATAACCTATCCTAGTACTCCCTAAAGAGTATTAATTCTCTTTTCTCAGCAGCCATTGATTGCTTGTAGCTCTTCATCCAGGGTGGAGTTTTGTAATATTTCCTCAATTTATCTTGTCATATTTACTTGTGTGGTCATTATGCAAATATTGTTTATGCTATCATAACTTGAGATTTATAACATTAGATCTCTTATATAAAATTTAATATACAATAAATGCCTAATATTCCCATTAAATTTTTCTAACATTAAACATATTATTAGTGAAAATTTGGTACCAATAAATGGTAAAATTGTAGAACCTATGCAGGCATAGGGAGTAAAGAATGAAGAAATAAATTGTGCCAACTAAAGCAATACTCTAATTTAAATTATATCTTTCCTATGCTCACTAGTTTTGAGGTCTAATTAAGAATTATTATTAAAGTTCTCAAGTTTCTTACACTTTTAAATGAATACTAACGCTTAGAGAATCCTTCGCAGGATGCTGTCTCAAAAGGCAATCACCATGGTAATCTACCACATCTTAAAGTCCTTTTCTTCTGTTAGAATACTTGCATCTTTTTAGTCTTAAAATACTTCTCAGGGTCATTCTCTATCACCTGAAAGAAGAGGTGCATTTCAGAACAATCGACTGTTTCTTTCCAAAAAGTCCTTTTTATCAATTTCTTAAGATGAGAGGAAGGTGGCTTCGAAGAGACCATCTTATGCATTTTCAGTAAGTTTTTAAATGAATAGCATCCGATTTAGAGATTTTTATAAAAGAATAAACTTTAAAATGAAAAGGGAGCTAATGATATAGAAACAAGTTCACCTTTTCTAAAAAAAACATATATCATGTAACCTATAGGATATATAGCTTTTAAATATTGCAAACATATTATTACAATTCACCAAGGAAAATATTTCAATAACATTACCATTATGTGACAGTTCAAAAAGTATAGAAAATTAAGTGGATGATTTATTTTCTATGCATCTTATCTTAATTTGATTCTTTGTTAAGGGTGCACACTGTTCTGTGGCCTTTGAGAAATTCTTTGTATTATATGTGTCTGGTAATCAAAGTATTTTTCCAATAAATATGTTCCTCAGTCATTGGCCACAGTATATTTTACACTTTATTTTTATTTATAAAAATATGAAACAGTCAAAATGAAAACAAATCTTTATCAGTTATACCTACAGTTTTTCTTGTCTTTTAATTATTAACAGGCTGTTTCATTAATAGAACTTGGACAAATAGTCTTACCTGAATTTTAAACACAATTTTTGAACTTTTATTTAGTATTCAATATATCAATTATATTCATTATATCCATTAATAATTTTAATATATACAAATCAATATATCGATTAATAATTTAAATAATACATTGCTGATGTGTGTAAACAGAATAATATAATGTAATGTCATGAGTAATAAGTAGACCTCAAACACCAAAATCCAGCTTCGAGCTCTTATACGCTTTGGATAACATGAACCATATAGGAAAAAAAATACCTATATTTCTACCAATCTTTGGTCACAGGGATTGGAGTGCATCTAGAAATACAAAATATCATTCCAGTGCAATGGAAAATATAACAGTTTTGGAGGTGTCATAAATATGTACTCTCTATTTCCTGTACTGTTATGTGAAGCAGTCTAACTAGCAGGTCTCAAGCAACACTGGCAACTCCTTGTAGATATGTTTGCTAACATCTGGAAAATAGTTTGGCTATCATAGCAGGATGTAAAAATGTAGATAGTACCTATATCTATATAATGCAAGGTTTTAAGACTATATACAGTTAGTACAAATGACAAACTCCCAGTTCATAGAATAATGCCTTACCATACTTTATAATTTAATCATACTAAAGAAGGAAATTATGGTCCCCAGACTAACTCAGAGTATCTTACAAGTGGAAAGAAGATGGTTTTGCTTTGATGTCTTTTAATTTGTCTCTCAAGAAATTCTTTTTAAAATGTATTACATTGCAGCCTGTTTTTTCAGACATATACATGTCTCAATATGAATATAATTTATATTTTAAAATATGTCTCTGTATTGCAACCATTCTAAATTTACTATTATATTCAAGTGAGATTTAAAGTATTTCTTAATTTTTTTCGACATAGTATATATAACTAAACATTGTTTTTATTTCTTGCAATGGCATGCCATGTAATTCTTTATTCACATATTACCTAAAATCTTTAAAACACTCTGAGATAAATCAAAATTTAAAACCACAATTAACTTAGTTTAACTAACTCTTTCTCTTCTAATGGTATATGTACTATTAGGTTCTTTAATATGTAAATTTTTGCATTTGTTCCACTGGATGCATTTCTGTTTATGAACTTATATATAATTTTCTCATTTGATGTTTACACATTAGTGGAGTTTAACTAACTATAGAATTTTGCTATATAAAATGAGTTGGAAAGCATTGTTCTATTTCTTACAAAGATTATGTCAAAAATATATTCTTTTTTATTGTTATCTTCACTTCCTCATCTCATTCCTCCTCTCCTGTCTCCAAGAATATGTCCTCACACTCCCACACCCTCGATCACTCCTCAGGCCTCCCCATTCCTTGAGGGTTAGGTGCATCTTCTCTCACTGAAGCCAGACCAGGGAGTGCTCTGCTGTATATTTATAGGGGACCTCAGTCTTATTAGTGTATGCTGACTCATTGGTAGCTCAGTGTCTGAGAGATCTCGGGGGTCCAGGTTAGTTGAGAATGCTGTCTTCCTATGGGGTCACCCTACTCCTCTGCTTCTTCCAGCCTTTCCCTAATTCAACCACAGGGATCTCCAGCTTCTGTCCATTGGTTGGATTCTCTGCTTCTGTCTCACTTAGCTGCTTGTTGGACCTCTCAGAGGGCAGCCATGCTAGATTTTTGTCTGTGAGTACATTATAACATCAGTAATAGTGTCAGGCCTTGGAGCCACCCCTTAAGATGAGTTCCAATTTGGGCCCATTTTTCCCTCAGTCTCTTCTCAAATTTTGTCCCTGGAGTTCTTTTAGACAGGAACATTTCTGGGTCAAAGTTTTGACTGTGAGATGTCAACCCCATCCCTCTACTTGATGCCCTGTCTTTCTACTAGAGGTAGACTCTACAAGTTCCCTCTCCCCACTGTTAGGTATTTCATCTAAGTTTCCTCCCTTTGAGTCCTGAGAGTGTTTCACTTCCCAGGTCTCTTTTGTATAAAAATTGGATCCATTTATCCTTTGAAAGTAAAATTTTATTTAATAAAGTGATGTTTCTTTTATTTTTTAATTAATATATTTACTTATTCATTTTACATCCTAACTCACTGTCACTCCCTCCTCTCCTCCCAGTCTCACTTTACAATCTCTCTTCCCCCTGTTCCATCTTCCCATTTCCTCAGAGAATGATAGTCCCCCTACCTACCCTCATACCAACTCTGGCACATCAAGTCGCATCAGGATTAAGTGCATCCATTCTTCCATACTAAGGTGAGATAAGGCAGTTCAGGTATGTAAAAAGGATCCAAAGGCCACTAATACAGTCCAAAGACAAGGAAAGCCCCTGCTCCATTTTTTTGAGGACCCACATGAAGACCAAGTTTCGCATCTGCCTAGGTCCAGTCCATGCATGTTTTCTGGTTGGTGATTCAGTCTCTGTGAACCCCTGTGGGCCTAGGTTAATTAGCTTTGTAGGTCTTCTTTTGGTATTCTTGATCCCTCCAGCTATCTCAATCCTTCCTCTGATGCCTCCACAAAACTCCCCTAGCTTCACCTAAATGGCTCTGAGATTCCATGTTACAACCATCAGAACGGCTAAAATAAAAATCTCAAGCAACAGCACATGCTCACAAGAGTGCAAAATATAGAAAACATTCCTCCACTGCTGGTGGGAATGAAACTTGTACCACCACTCTGGAAATCAATCTGCTAGTTTCTCCCTCATGGGGCAGCTATTCAACTCCTGGGGGTGTACCAGACATATACCCTGTCATACCACAAAGACACTTGCTCAACATGTTCATAGCACCTTGTATTTTCAAAAAACTGAAAGTGATCACTATGCCCCTCAACTGAGGAATGGATAAGGAAAACGTGGTACATTTAGACAATGGAATATTACTCAAGTATTTAAAACAAGGACATCAGGATATTTGCAGACAAATGAATGGATCTTGAGTATGTCATCCTGAGGGAGATAACTCTGCCCCAAAGGACATGCATGATATACACTTACTTATAAGTGGACATTAGCCATAAAATACAGGATACCTAACCTACACTCCATAGACCAAAAGAAGTTAAACAAGAAGGAAGGCACAAGCAAGGATGCTTTAATCTCACTGAGATGGCTGAATAAAACAGTCATAAGAGGAAGACAAAGGGAGGGACCTGGGTGAAAGAGGGGATAGAGGTGTTGAGTATCAGGTGTTGGGAGAAACAGAGACTTAAGGGATAGCCAGCCAATGACAGGGCCAATTTGAGATCTGTCCCATAGGCAAGCATCAATCCCTGACACTATTAATGATTCTGTTATGGTTGCAGACAGGAGTCTAGCATTGTGGTCCTCTGAGAGGCTCTACTCAGCAGCTGACTCAGACAGATGCAGATACCTACAGCCAAATGGTGGATTGAGCTTGTGGACTCTTATGGAAGTTTAGGAAAAAAGAATTATAATAGGATAATTAACCTGGACCCTTAGGGCTCTCAGAGACTGAACCACCAATCAAACAGTGTACTAGGGCTGTACCTAAGCCTCTCCACACATATGTAGCAGATGTGCAGTTTGGTATTCATGTGGGTCCTGAATAACGAGAGCAGGGTGTATCCCAATGGCTTTTTCCTATACTTGAGATATGTTCTTCTTTTTGGGCTCCCTTGTCTGGCCTCAGTGGGGAAGATACACCTAGCCTCACAGAGACTTAATGTGCCAAAATGGGTGGGATGATCAGGGGGTCCCAACCACTCAGAAGTGAAGGGGAGGAGCATGAAGGGAATGATTTTGGGGGATGACCAGGAAGGGGTAGTGGGGCAGGATGTAAACTAATTAAGTAAAATAATTAATAATAATAATAATAATTTTAAAAAAGAAGCATTCCAATGCTCTTGTAAATTATTTTTTATACCACCACATGATATAAAGAGCTTTCTTACATATCTGCAGCTTCCTTACGTATCCTTCAGAAATAGGAGAAGAAATGTACATATCCAAATCTTGCTTTAAGGATTATAGGGGTATCTTATTTTGGATGACTGTAATGACTACAGTGTTTTGAAAGACAGGCAAACAATGCTAGCTTAAAAGTTTCTATCTCAGAAATATGGAATCTCTAATATTAAAACTAAAATTAGAATTTAAAAAACCAAATATGTATGATAGACTGACAGAATGCCCATCTTCAAACCATCAAGACCATGTAACCCGAGAGGGCAAAACATTTGTTTTGTGTTGCTATACACTGATTTTTATGTATTATCAAATCAGGAGGGAATATATTTAGCTATCAGAGGTAGAGGAGAGATTCAATTTTTCATGGCATCTTACATTGTCAAGGGACAAAAATACATGTTATTCATGTACCAAATGTAGATACCAGTTGAGCACAGCAGTCCCTAGCAAAACTATTTTATTTGTGAAACCACATGCTGTCCAAAACACTAGGTAAAACCTCAGCTTTGTTACTTACCCCCTGGGGGTTTAACATGAAATGAGTTATATTACCAATTCAGATAAGGATAAAATATATAAAACGTGTTAGCTCTCTGGGGGGTGTTTGTATCACCTCACACTCCGCAAACATGATAATGATGACTAAGAAGCTATAGAAACTCTTGCAGTATTTTGTTTTAAATGTATATGTGGTGTTCCATTGTATTTTTGAAGAATATATTGTATCATCTCTGAAAGTACCCAAGACAAGTTGGCACTGCTGATTTTAACTTTGCTCATCAAGTGCTGCTTTTTTTAAACTTTTATTTATTTATTACCCTTGTATCTACTCCTTATTACCTTTCCTATATGCAACATCTTTAATTATGCAGTTACCATAGTTATTCTCAACACAGCTCCCTCCTTTGAAGCATGCTTTTATTTTTACAAAGTAAAATGAGATTATAAACTTATACACAATAAAAATAGAATCTCCCAATGACTGTGCTCACTTATTGTTTTTCCCTTAAATCACCATTGTTATTTCAGTAGGAAATAAATTATTTGGCTGCATCAAAGATATACAAAAATTGACTGTTGTTTTTCAGTGCCCTTTGTGCTCTGAAAACTGTCAATAACTGACCATTTTAGACATTGGGGTGAGAAACCAGAAGGGGTTTTTGTTTGCTTTGTCTGCCTATGTAGTCAGAGTCAGGTGTCTTTTAGTAATTTCTATTTTCTATGATATTATTAACAGAGCAATATCAATTTTTGAGCTTGATTTAAATACTGATTATTTAGGTTTTTTAAGAGTTAATCCTTTGGTTACATTGATTATCGAATAAATAGTGCCTTATTGATACATATATAAATAAAATTAATCAGTATTACATTTTTATATGGCAGTTGTATTAATCTGTACCATTATATTATTGATGAATATAGAAATTTTTGGAATTAGGAATTTTGGCATAATTATTATAATGTAACATTATTTAACATAACAAATATATTTTCTATCATTATTTCTCTTTTAAAACAGCCTTTTAAGATTTTATCTTCATCAAAATAAATGCTTTTATTTCATGTCTTGTGCTTAACATAATGAGCTCTGAGTAAAGTTCCCTGGTTAAATGACATCATTTCGAGTGGATGAAATGAGATTCTAATTTTAGGTATTCTACAACTGTTATAGTGACCTTGAAACCTCAATGCACTTCCCATTGACTTATTTTATCACCTGAAAAATTGGACAGAGTAGGTTCCTTCTCACTCTTGATGGTACCAAAATGCAGTTACCATGCTAGTTAAACATGCCTATATTCATAAGTATCTTTGCTCCAAAACAGTGAGTTTGTAAAAAACATCAGACCCTAGACCATGCCTGCCAACCTTAACATCATTCCTGTGAAACTCATTGCTACTCAGACTAACTTCAGTCTACCTGAACTTTAAAAGCCTCTTTTAATAGATTCTTGCTTCATTTTAAATTTCCTAAAATGAAACATGCCTTTATGATGAGACTGGCAAGCCCTAGAGAAATTAGAATTTTATTGAATATAATAATTATAGGTACCTTTTAAAGAGATAGCAATGAGTTAAAATTACTTGAATCAAATTGAAAGCACTTAATTTTAGAGAAAGTATGGTATAAGTAAGTTACTTCTATCTTACAGTAGGTATTGTGGAAAGCTTTTACCTTTAATTGTATTAACCATTAGTAAATATACTCTTATTAGTTCCTTTAAAGTAAGAGCTTTGCACTGGTTTACTCCTGAAGTATTTTTAAATGTGACACATTTTATATGTTTCGTATAATTTACTCTCTGATTTCTACACTTTTCATTTTATTTTCTAGGTAAATGTGTAACAAAATTTACATATGATGGGTATATCTGTTTTGTCTCTTGTCTACAGATATACTTTTCTCTGACATTGTGTTATTAAGTTCATTGCACACAATGAACAGTTCAATCAGAGATCCTTTTGCCCCTCTTTATTTGTTCACATTCTCTATATTTAGAATGAAAAGTATACAGATTTGATGGATTTATACCTTATTAATAATTTTGCACATGGGAATCATTAGATTCAATTTAGAAACCAGTTCAAGACATTGCCATTACATATGAGCACTTCTTCAGTCACACTAAAGACAACTGAATCAGTTTAACTCTTTCAACTTGGATATTACAATGCCTGTATCTTACTTTAGTTAATTTTACTTATAGACCAAAATCAAACACAGCTTAAATATCACCCAGCTTGATAATATTCTAAACAACCTGAAAACAAATTTAAAAAAAAATTAAAAAGGTTTGGGGTTTTTCCTTGAATAATTATAGTGCATAACATAATTTTAACATTTAATTTTAAGACAGAAGTGCTAGGGAATTTGGCCTATGAGATACTTGATAAAACCATAGAAAACAGGGTAATTCATATTCATGGCTGCTTCTGTCTTCTGCTCTATAATTTGTGTTCTTATCACTACGAATCATTACTTTTTACAAATACTTCTGTACAGAAAACCATGTATACAGAAGTCCATCCTGGGTCCCTATAGAAAATATAGATATCTAGGATGATCATAGGCATCTATGGTGCATGGCAGACACCACCAGGAACTCTCTTCAACTTAGAGCATTGGATATTTACTTGAAGAAGTAAATTAGAATATGGTAATTTTAGAGTTATAGATAGAATTGATGAACCATTATTCTGAAACCAAAGATAGGGTCTTCTGTATGTAACAAAAAAATGTCTTGTTTTCAGAAGTGATGAACTCAATAAATGTACACAATATTATTGAAACAGACAATACATGATTATTCTGCAATGTTATTGGTCATCTAATATAAAACAGTTCAGAAAGCTTAGTCATGATCTTGAACATAAATCTATCCAGCAACAATGTTATTCCTTCTATACCCCATCATGTAGTATTAACTTTTACCTCAATTTAGACAAAGAAACAGAGAAATAGGCCATTACTGGCTAATAGGAATATTTGAGTTCTGGGGTTTAAAACGGGTAATTTTATGGCAAATTCTAAATGCACAAATGAGAGCATATAAGACATCATTATTTAGGAGCCAAAGAATTTAGAGGAACTGCATCAGTATACATAACTAGCTGAATTGTATGCATTACCCTGAAGGGAGTCATAGAGGCTTGAGAATCCATTTTTAAATTAGGTTACTTTTAAACTGATATTCAAATGTAGGACAGCATAACAGTACTAACTGTAGTTTCTGAGAGCCACCTTCACTTACAGATATGCAATTTCTTCCAATGGTCTTTGTAGAAACTGAACTAGAATTTTTTAAACTTTGTACCAAACAAAACTAATAATGATATTTGAAAGTTATGTATAATGGCCAATGAAAGCTGTTATCAAATGACATCAAATGCTAAACATACTGACTTTTACCCATTTGTCTGGATACTCATATGTATACCTGATGCATACATGAGAAGTTCACTGTATCTAAAGGTTTATGGAGATTACAAAGGCAAATGTGTGTGTATTTATAATCTCTCTACATATTATATATATTAAAATTATATACATATAATTTCATACTAATATTTAAAATGTTATTTTCCATTTATTGAAAATAGATTTTTTTCTCACATATATATCTTGATTATAATTTCTTCACCACTTTGCTACTTCTAGTTCCTCCATACCTTCCCTTACATCAGGATCTAGACACTTTTAGTTGCTCATTAGAAAACAAACAGGCTCTCAAAGGATAATAAAAGAAAATTAATAAAATAAAACAAAACTAGGACACCTAAGTGGACAAAAAATGCAGGAGCCCAAAAAATGCTCAAGAAACAGAGGCACATCTGGTTTCACACTCAGGGATCCAGTAGAAACACTGTACTTTTCCTTCTCTTTTATTTTATTTTTGTATGATTTGGAAGACTTCTAATGACTATCTCTATATATTCTATATGAATATATATAATATATATATATTTATTTATATATTTCTCATATATATGTGAGAAAATTTTCTTATGTGACATTATGAGACAAGGAACCTCTAAAAATATATTTGACATCATTTTTGTTGACCATAATTCCTGTTGTTACTTGTATGTAGGAAAGCTACTGACTTTTGTGAATTTTGTATCCATCCCCTTTGCTGAAAGCATTTTCAGATTTAGGAGTTCCTCTGTATAGTGTCACCTATCTATAATTATCATGTCATCTACAATTAAAGATAGGTTGACCTCAACTGTTCTAATCTGCTTTTTCTTGTTCCTTAATCTACTTCAGTTGTCTTATTGCTGTAGCTAAGACTTCAAGCACTGTATTGAGTAGGTGTGGAAGGAGTAGACAACCTTGTTTTGTTGTGGATTTTTTTCTTTTTCTTCTCTTTTACTTTTTTTATGATTTGGAAGACTTCTAATGACTATCTCTATTTCACTAAGAGTTATCCATCTGTTTAAATTGCTTATCTAATTTTGATTTAACATTTATATATGGTTTGTATCCAGGAAATTATCAATTTTTTTATATTATCCAATGTGATGGAATATAGGTTTTTAAAGAGAATCCTTTTGACTCTGAATTTCACTAGTGTCTATTTTTAAGTCACATGTATCAGTTCTAATTTTGTTAATTTGAATATTTTCTGTTTGTCTCTGCTTAATATGCTTTTCTTTATGAACCAACTTTTTCTTTGATTGGTCTGTGGTATATTTTTGTTTGTTTCTATTATACTTATTTTAGCACTGAGTTTATTTCTAGCTACATTCTCTACCTATTTTTGTGATTTCTTCCTTTAAGTCTAGAGTTTCCAAGTGTACTATTATGTTACTAGTATGAGATCTCTCAAACTATTTTATGTAGCTGCTTAGAGAAAAGACCTTGTCTCTTTTAACTTCCTTCATTGTGTCCCATATATTTAGATATTTTCTATATTTATTTTTTTCTGCATGAACAAGAATAAAATGTGAATAACACTGTAAAATATTTTATTTACATTTTTCTACACTCCTCAGTATGTAAAAGTAACATTTAATTGCCTGATGTAATTGTAATCCTTTGATTTGCTAACTTAAGCCTAGAAGGTTCTAGTCTCCATACAATATAATTTAGACCTGGAATGTTCTCAGCATATGAGGTTTATTGCTAAATAAGCTCACCATTTCTACTTCTTCCTGAACCCAGGCTGGCTGGTTCAACTCAGCTGTTCTGGCTGAAACTCCCATCCAAGCTGACTGATTCAATCTTGCTTCTCACAGTTTCTCACTGCATTGCTCTGATTTGCCTCAAAGTAACCCTGGCAATTTGTTTTAATCTTCTGGTTCCTTCTTATTCTCTGGCTTCAGCTGAACTACATAAACTCATGAAGGAACTCAAGTCAACTGCATTACACTCACTGCACTGGCTCCCAACTGACTGAACTGCCCCAAATGGCACTGAATGAACTCAACTGATATCTCTGTCTCTCTCTGTCTGTCTCTCTGTCTGTCTCTGTCTCTGTCTGTCTCTGTCTCTCTTCTCTCTCTCTCTCTCTCTCTCTCTCTCTCTCTCTCTCTCTCTCTCTCTCTCTCTCTCTCTCTTCCTGCACTGCTCTTACATAGTGTCCCTTTCCTGTCTGTTTTTCTGAGAGTTGGGAACCTCCTATCTCTGACTCATTAAATCAAATCTTTCTCAGATTCCTTAATTTATCTGCCACTCAATTAGACTTTCAAACATGGATACTTCCTTTATTAAACTAACCTTAACTACATTGTTTGGGATTAATGGTACATAATAAACATATGTCTATATTCTTGCCTGATTAGCCATGCTTCTGGATTAAAATTCCTGTATATTGATAATCTAAAAATAGTAGTTTTTGAAGTATCATCACAATAGATGCCCACGAACCTAGGTTTTAGGTTAATTCTCAGCAAGCCCTCACTGCTATAAAATATGCTTTTAATAAGCAATTAGCCACATAGTGTAAAGTATTTGATTGCCATAGTTCTGTAAAACTAATTAATTTGTGTAGGGTAGCTCCAGTTAAAATAGATCAGGCATCTGTTTAGATTGACTTTCTTTGAAATTGACACAATATTAGAAAGAAACTTGAATTATTAAAAACATATTTGATTTTACCACATGTTTGTTGTAAGACATAAAAAAAGAGACTGAGAATCCTAGTTACTCTTCTTTTCCAGTAGCTTAATTAA
Source organism: Arvicanthis niloticus (assembly GCF_011762505.2). Lineage (NCBI taxonomy): Eukaryota > Metazoa > Chordata > Mammalia > Rodentia > Muridae > Arvicanthis > Arvicanthis niloticus. The sequence continues at coordinate 22,538 of NW_023045095.1, read as the reverse complement.
AGTATAAAAAACAACAAATCCTGTGGAGTAAATTATAGAAAGCTTCATTATTCCACATTTGTCTTTAGCAGACAAATGGTAAATGTGATGAAATCTTAGAAGACTTGCAGCATGAAGAGTGGTAGGCATCTTAATAAGTAATTAATTCTGAAAAATATTACTGGATAAATTCAGAAGCATTAAATTGACACCTTGGTGATTTTGACAATTGCTGAATAGTCATTGTGGCATCAACATTACATCACTTACATGTTGTACAATAACAGGTTTTAATATGTGTGAACATAAAACCCTGTTTTCAGTCATCCATAATTCATCCCTGAAGTGGAATACAGGTATCCCATATTAAGTACAAATATTCTGTTTTGTCTAATCAATTCTTGCCAAAATTCTTGAAATTAATGAACAGCACAAAACCTCTAAGAGTTCTGTTGCAAAGATATTTACTTACATTTGTTAAAAACTAATGTTTATTTATTATCTCAAACTTTTAATTTGTGAATATATAAACCTTGTATATGTCATTTTTCTGGGTATTTAACCTCCTCATATTTTATATAGATTTAATTTATACAACCAAAAGAGGGCAGTGCGTCATCAACTATTCTCTTGCCATCATATTTAATATTTATTTTCAAGACACTAAAAATCTATTGGGTACAAATTTTGATTTCAAGAGTAAAATTGTATTCAATATTAACAACTCTCAAATAAATATTTTAATTTTTGAGCTCTTAATCATGATAGTGTTCTGTTTAAAAAAGGAATAAAAATAGTGACATAGGAATTTCAAATTGGGTTATATTCTAAGTAGCTATCATCAAAATTCTCCAACATGTTTCCAATTTAATTCCCTATGCATCTCTCTGAGAAGAAATGTTTAGACTCATGAGGATATCTTGCTATTAACAAAGGATCATCACTTAATTTCAAAAAACCTGAGCCATGTGTCTCTGCTTTTATATATGTCAAGAGGAAGTTCAGTTCTAAAACTGTTTATTAATTTATTATTTATTGGATATGTTTGTAACAAAAGTAGGATGCATGAATTTTATTACTATTCTATCAATATAAGGAAATATATTTTATCTTTAAAGTTAGCAGTACTGACATACTTTGTTTTGGTTGTGGAGTAACCATTCATTTTTCTTTTGGAATATTTCACAGACATCAAATTTCCTGTAACAGAAATCATATCTTCTATATAATTTAACCATATAGAATTCCTATAACCAAAGTCCATAGTAATCTATTTTATCAATATAGTATAAAATTTATGTAATATTTTATAGATCACAAATAATTTCAATGTTATTATTTTCAATTCATTTTATATTAACTTGTCATATGACAGCATCCTAGTCTTTTATATTATTATTCTTTTGAATAGTGAATCCACTATTACTGTATATATTTCAAATTACCTTTTAATTGAGGATCAAGAGACTTCTTAGTTTGTATTAACTTTAAACAGCTTGATTCCCAATGCCTTTGAGTCCTCTATTATAGCACATTTTTTTCTGATTAATTTTAAGTTATTATTTGTTATTTGGGATTCTGTGATACCTTCTTCTCTCAGATTCTTTTTATTTAAACTCCTAGATTTCCTCCCCATATGTTTTCATGTTATCTTTTTGGAATTTTTACTATCAAGAAAGAAAGAATTCTTTTCTAGTGTGACAGCCTTCATTGAAGCCTAACAACAACCCAATGACCAATCACAGATGTTCTGACAATGTAGAGAAGCTTCTCCCTTGGTGCACTGTAGGATCTTTTTACCACCTTCATCCTATATTACTAATTCTCTCAAGTCTTTTACATTTGAGTACAATCACTCCTGTCATTACAGAAATATTGATTCCATTGCATAAGTTTTCAGTTTGTGCTGTATCTTTAACTCTTTGCTTTTTGTTATTGTTTATCATAAAATCCTTCTTTGAAATGGCTGACAGAAAAGATGCCATGAATGAAAGGAGACACATCTTTTATGTAACAGAAGTCACTAGTATTGACCTCTTTTTGTTGCAGATCTTTCCTTTTACAGAATTAAAGTTCCTTATGCTAACAATGAGCAAATTGGAAAAAAAATTAAAGCAGAGTCTAAGAGCCCCTGGTTGATGGTGTCTATTTCTTACCTTCATTTCCTATGTTCATCCATAACTTCAGAGTAATTTTTAATCACAAAGTTATGGTGAAGACTACCAAACCACACTGGGTAAAACTGTATTGCATCACACACAAAAAAAAAAATGACCTAAAGGTAGGCTAGTGACAGTCACAATAAGGTCTTATAGAGATCTAATTAAAAAACAGAGACAGTTTGGCTGGTATTATCAGAGAAATACTCTTCTTAGTCTATATTAATTTATTAATTCTGTAATGCAAGAACTTGCAACATTTGGTAATTTAGAATATGAAGGAACACAAACATTCACACAGACATAATGAAAGACATATGGGCACACTGACACACATACAGAAAGTTACACACACACACACACACACACACACACACACCAAAAGAAAAAAAAATGAGTTGCGGTTAATAGACACCAAATATAGGTAGCACTCTTAGTTGTTTTCTGCCTTTGGAAGATCATTTCTTCCTTTTTTTTTTTTAAAAAAAATAATTGTTATATTTATTTACATTTTATATGATGTTCCAATTCCTGGTCACTGTATCAAGAGTGCTTCGCCCCATCCCCTGACCTTTGCCTCTAAGAGGGTGCTTAACTCACCCCATTCATTTCTTACCCATGTATCTACCCACACCTCACCTACAAAAAAATCCCCCTTCTCTGGGGCATCAAGTCTCTAAAGGATTAGCTGCGTTCTCTCCCAGTGAGGACAGACAAGACAGTCCTCTGCTACATATGTGCTTGGGGCCATGGGACAGCCCATGTATGCTCTTTGGAAGTTTTGGAAACTTCCAGATGTCTGGGTTAGTTGATACTGTTGCTGTTCCTATGGGGTTGCCTTTCACTACAGCTCCTTTTATTCTTCACCTATCTCTTCCATAGGAGGACCTGACCTCTGTCTGATGGTTGGTTGTTGAAATTTGCATCTGTTTCAGTCAGCTGCTGGTAGAGGCTCTCAGAGAACAGCCATGATAAGCTCTTGTCTGAAAGCATAACATGGCATCAGTAATACTGTCAGGGTTTGCTGCCCACCCATGGGTGAATCCCAAGTTGGACCAGTCACTCAGTGGCTTTTACTTCAATCTCCTTTCTGTACCTGCATTTCTTTTAGACAGGAACAATTCTGGATAAAAAATCTTCAAGGTATGTTGTTGACCCCATCCCTCCACAGGGAAGCGGATTGTCTATCTGCTAGAAGTGGTCTCTTCAGGTTCTATTTTCCCACTGTTGGGCCTCTCAGCTAAAGTCATTCCTAGTGAGTACTAGGAGCCCTTCACATATCACTTTCTTGGTACTTTCGTGAAGTTCCCCCTGAGTCCCCTATGTCCTGCAGCTGCATTTTCCCATTCATTCTCCTGGCCCTCAGGGCTTCTCTCCTTTTTTTATTCCCAATACCTGATTCTGCTCTTCTTTTTCCCTCTCTTGTCTCCCTCACAAGTTCTTCTCTCCCTCTGCTTCTTGTGATTATTTTGTTTCCCCTTATAAGTAGTATTTCAGCATTCTCTCTTGTTAAACTTCTTATGGTTTATGGGTTGTGCCATGGGTATTCTGTATTTTTTGGCTAATATCCACTCAGTGAATACATAAGGAACTCAAGAAGTTAGACTCAAAAAATAATAAATAACCCAATTAAAAATGCAGTACAAAGCTAAACAGAAAATTCTTAACAGAAGAATCTCTAATGGCAAAGAAGCACTTAAATAAATTTTCAATATCGTTATTCTTCAGGGAAATGCAAATCAAGAGAAACCTCACACCAATAACAATGGATAAGATCTAAAACTCAAGTGTCAGAATGCTGGTGAGGATGTGGAGAAAAAGGAACACTTCCATTGTGCTAGGACTGCAAACTGGTACAACCACTCTGGAAATCAGTATAGTGATTCCTCAGAAAATTTGAAATCATTTTACCTAAAGACCCAACAGTAGCACTCATGAACACATACTCAAATTATGCTTCACCATACCAAAAGGATATATGCTCCATTACTTTTACAGAGGCCAGCAGCTGAAACAACCCAGATGCTCTTCACCAGAAGAGTGGATACAAAAAAATGTGGTTCATTTACACAATGCAATACTATTCAGCTTTTAAAAATGAAAACATCATGAATTTGCAGGCAAATGGATGGAACTAGAAAATATCATGATACATGATACATAATACATAATATACCTAGAACTGTAAGCTACAGTTATAAATAGTAGGCATTCTAACATGGAAGAGGAAAAATTATGAAGCTTAGCCTCTAGACCAAGTAGTATAGGAGACTAAGAGATGCTAGGAGCTGGAAAAGAATAGTCTACCCCTGAAAGTAATGTACCACTTGACCCAATAGAAATAGTCATCTTTATGAACACATACGTATACACACATACACACATACACACATACACATACACACACACCACCACCACCACCAACAACAACAACAACAACTAAAACAAAGAAGAAACAACATAAATTTGAAAGTTAGGGGGTGTGATAGTAAGTAGGACATATTGTACAGAGGAAATATTTTAAAATTAGAGCTTAGAGAAAGCACTGAAGAAACCAGAATTGTTAATCAGACAGGCCTAATTTATCCAAGAAAAGAAAAAATGCCTGCTCACTCAAAAGGCTGGAGCAGATGTTGTCTAACAACCTGCTGATATTTTTCTATTCTATGGAGCCAGCCTTCACTTGAATACTCCCAAATCTCGAGCTTATCTAAACCCGAATTCTGATATTTGTCTTTCAGTAAATAGTATCTTCTTTATAAAAGTGGTCCCATGACCTTTGCATCCTTCATCAATAAAATCAATAAAGATAGAACCAAAGTTGCATATTTTTATAAGATTAATAAATTTCAGGATTATGTTTTCTTATGATAAAATTTGAAAAGTAGAACAATGTAATGGAGAAACATTATATTTTCCATTTACAATATAATACTTAATTAAAAAGTAGATGGTTCCTATTGTTCACATTGTATATTTGTATCTTTGGATAATAAGAGTATCTGAAATTTAGAAAATTTCAAACCACATGCAAAAGTGTAAAAATATATGTTTATAGTTCTAGGTGTATTATGTATTGAAATAATATACAAACTGTGATTTAATGAAAAATGGTGTTTCTGGTACCTTGTTGGAGTCTTTGTTTATATAATTTTAAAATAATGAAAAGGGTTCTTCATGGTGGTTTACATTTTAATCTCAGAACTTTGGAGGCAGAAGTAGAAGTACGCTTATAGCGCAGCCAGTAATACTTAGAGACATCCAATCTCCAAAGCAACAACAAATAATGTTAAGATAGATTGTTATTTATAAAATAATGTATTGAATCATGGTGTTATGAAATAACAACAAAATATTCTTTATATATTCTTTACCACATCATAAAGATACTTTGACATTTTAAATGTGATATAATATATTTTCTCATTGTAAGATATGCCTTTGAAATATTTCTAAATTTGAGTCATAATAATTTTTTTCTGATTTAAATTGCAGTATCCAATTATTCAGTCTTAGATGCATAACTGATTGTCTATGATATTTATCATAGACTTTTTTAGACTTTTCACAAAACACAAAACAAAATAAAACCTGCAATATCAATAATTTCTCCTCATACTTTTGTACACATTAAATTTCAGAAAGAAAGCAAATGATTAGGATATCTAGAGAATAAAGTAATTTGGACCTTGTAGCCACCCAAAAAATTAACACTGGAGAAAGCTCACTTTCACAACATCACAAGAAAGCCAAAATGTAATACTAATTGGCTGTGATGGCTATTCCTTGTTGTAAACTTATCTACATCTGGAATAAACTACAATCCAGAAATTGCGGGCCCACCTGTGATTCAAATCTTGAAGCAGGAAGATTGTGTTATTACTAGGCATGTCATAGAGATCTTGAGGCATAGTGTCCATGAAAAGCCTAGGAACAGGCAAGGTAGTATATGTCTTTAATCTCAAGAGACTGAAGCCAGCAGATCTCTGAGCTCCAGGTCAGCTTGGGACAAAGCCAGTTCCAAATCCAGCAGTGATAGCATACTACTTTAATCAGAGTCACATCTTCTGCTGGACCCCTACATGAGAAAATTGGAAAAAAGAAGACTCACTCTTCTTCACCTGCTTGTACTTACTTGTCAGCACATCTGTTGGAACCTACTTCCTCAGGATTCCAGGTAAAACAACTAGCCTTGTGGACTGAGTAACTACTACACTATTGGACTTCCCATTCACACCTGCCCTTTGTTGGGTTACATGGACTACAGACTGTAAATCATTGCAATAAATTTCCCTTAATATATAGAGATATTTCATAAGTTCTGTGACTCTCGAGATTCCTGACTAATATGTGGGCTTCTATGTTGCTTAAAAAAAAAAAAAAAAAAAAAAAAAAAAAAAAAAAAAGGCTAGAGAAGAAACCCATATCACTTCCTAGAATCCATACCTACAAAAAACTGCCAAAAATACATAAAAGTTTGTATAGATAGTGGAAGGAATTCACAGAACGATGGGATGGTAGTAAGACTTTAGAAACAATGACATAATTATATCCTTTCTTTTAGAAAGAGTCCTGTCCTCAAGTTTTATTCCTTTTGGGTAAAATGTGCTCATTACTAGTGTTGCAAGGTATGGCGCTTCCCTGCCAAGCCTCTTGCATTGCTGTACTTCTTCATCAGTCTCTTCTGGGCTTTTCTGCTTCTCTGTTTTGGTCCTAACTTGCTAAAGCCTGCAAGATTCCAAAAGAAGAATCTCATTCAGTTTTACACTTGGATTCCGACGCCAGTCTCAATTCTCCAAAAAGCCTTCCTGTAATCTAGGGTTATTTTCCTTTGTCCTTAGATTTCAAGGAGGAGGGTGGCAATGGATGAAACTTGGCAGCTAATATTTAGTCAGCTCTGACTGTATGTCAGGCACTTATTAGCTCTTTTAATCATTATAACAGGCTCATGAGGTAGATCTTAACTATATCATTATCACCACATTAAAACAAAGTGTTATGTTCTGGTAGTAGTAACTTGTCCAAGATGACAAAGCTAGTAAGTGGCAGGTTACTTCTTCATTGTATTATATCCTTAGTAATCCCTTATGTCTGTGAAAATAGTGGTAGACACTGATCTCACTGTTCTTTGTGTTTAGAATGACGCCTGGAGCAGTGCATATGGAGTATATATTTAATTGATATATAAATGCTGTAGTGTTGCATATGCAGATAAAATGACAATCATTGTGTCTGAGTTTATGGTCAATTTTGGAGAGAGTTCCATGATATGCTGAGAACAAAGTATGTTCTGTATTTGAGTGAAATGTTATCTAAGTATCTGCTAGGTTCATTTAGTTCATAATTGTAGGACCCTGAAAGAACAGCATAGTTCCTGGTCAAGCATCAGCTAGAAATCACCTGACACCAGCAGGTTTCCCTGCAAGGGACAGCATGCATTTTGCCATGCTCCTAGACTCTAGGCTTTTGATGCAGGCTCCTGAGAGGAGGCCGAAGACCTACATAATATGGGTTCCTCTGGTCCTGTAGGACAACGCTCACTAGCCCCTGCACAGGCCACAGAGCCTAAAGACAGATCTCCATATTAATGAAATACATAAAGGTCAGAGGGCATAGCCAATTAAGCAATTCGTTCCTGACCCTCCTCCTTCCAAAAGGTATTTAACCTCAGGCCCGCTCTGAAAATACCTGGGTATAGTTTCGTACATTTTGTACCATGATAATAAATATCCTAAGATTATAGCCTATTTCTCTTATTTGGGACCCCCTGTGGGGAACAGTGGAGAAGGTTTTCAACTACTGAGCTGCCATGTCATCTAATCTCCCGGATTTGCATAGCTCAACATCCCTTGGTGTCAGTTTGAAGTGAACACAGTCAACTTCCTCTGCAGCCCTAGTCCCTAGGGGGCCAGATGCAGGATCCCCAATTCAACCCGACAATGGACCCATGAACACCACAACCCAACAAACTAGTTAGCTCCAGCATTTTTCTAAGTTTTTGTTGCTTGAATGACATGTCTATTGGCCAGAATAGGTTGTTGAACTACCCCAATATTGTGGGGCAGTGGCCTATGGGAGGCAGCTGGGTAGCTGGTTGAGCACAGGCCTCAAACCCTGGAAACCTTAAAGGGATGGTAGGTGTTTGGCCTTGCTCCTGGGCCCTGGTTTCTTTCACTTAAGACAACCCTCTATAGTCCCTTCCAAAGATATGTTTGTGTCACAAATAGAAGGCATGACTACAGGCTGCAGAGCTTCAAGACATCTCCATATTCATGAGATACCTAAAGGCCAGAGGGCATAGCCAATTAAGCATTCCTTCACAGACCCTCCTCCTCCTTGCAAAAAGTATTTAACCTCAGGCTCACCCTGAGAACATGGGGTACAGCTTCATCCACTTTCCACCATGACAATAAACCTTTTAAAACCATGGACTACCACTTGTCTTTGGGGCCCATCATGTAGAACCATAGAGGGGGCCTTCAATTAATGAGCTGCAGTCTAATCTTCCTCTGGAGGACTTCTCTATATTCCAGCCCTAAGATGGCACTGGCTTCCTGAACTCCAAGTTGTAAACAGGCCCTAATTTGACATGAGGTTGTAGCGTGATATGGGCCGATCTGATGTAGGTCATTGTAGAGACTCCACATGGCCAGAGTGCATTGGCTGGCTACAGGGATTTAAGGCGGACACAGGGAAGGCTCAGGACCACTTGTCAGAATCTTGCTGAGAACCTGAGTAAACTGCTTTGGGAAGGACTCTGTTGTGTGGTGTCTTTCTGCTGGTCAGATAGCGGCGCGACAAGAGGCCAACAACCCAAGTGGAGCTAGCTGAGCCAACCATGACCCAGCCAAGCAAATCACCTCAATGAAGAGTCTCATCCACCCAAAAAACTGCCAGAGCTTCTACTCCCCCATCATGGTTGTAGGCCATCCAGCCCATAAGCCCCCATCTTAACTCCTCTGCAGCCTCTCATCAGTACCTGGGAGCCCAAGGGTCTGAGACCAGTCAATCCTGGCCTGTCTTCTTGCCCTGGGGTCCCCAACTTAAGAGCTCTGGCCCCCATGGAACCTCAGACTGGGATCTCCCCCATGCCAGAGTGGAGCTCTGTGGCTTCCCATGGCCTGTCATCCACCCAGCGCTGCATGGAGTGAACTCAGTTGAATTCTCACACTTCTGCCCTCTGAGCCACAAGCAAGCTACAGCCCCACACACTATCAGTGTGTAAGAATCAATATCTGATTTAAGCTGTAATCATGTTTCCTTTACAAAATTTGATGCCCTTGAATTTGAGGCATAGATCTTAAAAAATAACTGGACCATGGGAGTTCACAGAGACTAGGCCACCAACCAAGGAGGATGCAGGAGCTGGACCTCAACCCTTATACATTTGTGACAAATGTGCAGCTTGGTCTTCATGTAGGTCCTTTAATAAGTTGAATGAGGGTTGTCTTGCTCCTTGTTCCCTGTCATTGGATCATTTTCCCCCACCTGGACTGCTTGGTTAGACCTCAGTGGGAGAGGATGTGCCTATTCCTACTGGAACTACATGTTCCAGGGTGGTATGGTACCCAGGGGGTAGGGTGCTTCCTCTTTTCTGAGGAGAAGAGAAGGGCAATGTAGAGAGGGATTTCTAAGTGTGGGACTGGAAGGGAGAAGGCTGGGATAGAAATGTAAAGTGAGAAAGAAGTAAAAAATATAAGAAAAAAGGATACATAGCTATAGATTCAAATACATAGATATAATTATATACTGAATTCATAGCAACAATTCAATAATTTTGCCTTATATGTGATACAAAGATGTTGCTTTAAAATGAACTTGTATTCTTTGCTGGGAAGAATAAAATTTTTAATGAGTTTAGGTATTCAAATAACTATTTTCATGAAATGTTCTTAAGATTAGGCAGATTTGGATATAATCCTTCTTAATCATTAACTAGGTATGAACCTCTAGACACAAGTTTTGTATCTTAAAAATAGAGTAGTAGTGATTTGCATATACAGCAGCATTATGACTATGAAGTCAAATACGTTTAAAATGCTTATTGTACTGTTTACCTTCAGTTAAAAAAGAAGTCCTCTAGGTAGATTTCCCCTGATGAGTATGTAGTGTACTTCACTATTCCTTATGATGAATTTTGGTTTAAAGACTATTTGTCAGATAGAAAAAGGGCTACAGAAGCGTATTGATTAGGTCCAGTTATGTGGAATATCTTTTCTAATCCTTTACCCAAATGAGATTTCTCTCCTTGACATGAAGGTGTACTTATTGGATTCAGTAGAAGCAGAAAACATATTTGCACACCTATTCTTTCAGTCTGGGATTTAATTGGGGAATTAAAAACATTTATTAGGAATTATTAATGAGCAACGATTGTTGATTCCTGTTAATTTATTTTTATTGCTACGTGTGTGTGTGTGTGTGTGTGTGTGTGTGTGTGTGCATGAGACAGAGTAGAGGGACTTCTTTTGACTTTGCTGGCCTGGCATTATTTATTTCTTGTGATTTATTGGCTATAACCTCTTTAGATTGTAGTGTATCTGTCAGGACCTTAATTTAGGACTGGATTTGTAGATAGATATTGCTTAAATTTGGTTTTATTGTAGAGTGACTTAATTAAATAATAAGACACATAATAAAAAAGATATGAAAGTATATTAGACATATTTCTGGAAGACAGTTCCAAAAGTAATGCTTAGTTACAATTAAGTTAAATAAATGGCATTCTGTTAGTTATTGTGGAGATATTATTTCAGGCTTAACAACAAGGAGTAATATGCAAACATATTCTTTAAAATTATGTATATATACAAAACCAGAAGAATATAGCCCACTGATTTAACTAAGTAGGGCTCACATGGTAGGGTGCCACAAAACTAAAGTGGCAAGCATGGGGCTTTCAAGAGTCTGCTCTGGGTACTCTGTGTGCATGCTATTAATGTTAGGTTAATGTTTTGTGGCACACCAAAAAAATAAGAGCATGTATGTCTCAGACTGTTTTGCCTGATTTTACATCTCTTTTCCTTCTTTTGTGTTTCTTTGTCTAGCCTTCCAGCCTTAATATGTTGGCTGTTGTCTTGTCTTATGGTGTTTTGTTTTTCTCTTGTACAGTTGTTCTTTCTTCATGGTCTGCTTTTTTTTTTTTTTTTTTTTTTTTAGGAAAAGCAAAGGGAATGGATCTGGCTGAGAAGATAAGGTTGAATGAGATGAGGAGAGGGGAAAATGTTAAAATGTATTGTATGAGGTAAAAATCTTTTTTTTTTCTTCTGGTTTGCACTTGTGCCCAGAATTTTCCTGTCCAAAGGAAAGACAGGGTCAAAATATAGAACAGAGACTGTAGGAAAGGCCATCCAGAGATTACCTCACCTTGGGATCCATCCCATCTTTACACACCAAACTTCGACACTTATTGCTAATGCCAAGAAGTGCTTTACTAACAGGAGCCTGGTATGGCTGTTTCCGGAGAGGTTCTACCAGCACCTGATCAATTCAGATGAAGTGGCTCAAAGCCAACCATCAAACTGAGCCTGTGGACCCCAATGGAAGAGCTGGGGGAAGGACTGGAGGAGCTGAAAGGGATTGTTATTCCATTGGAAGAACAATATCAATTAACTGGACCACCCAGAGTTCCCAGAGACTAAACCACCAACCAAAGAGTTTATATAGAAGGATCCAGGGCTCCAGATGCATATAAAGCAAAGGACGGCCTTATCAGATATCAATGGGTATGAGGTCATTGTTCCTGTGGAACCATTTCCCCAGTATAGGTGGATGCTAGAGCAGTGAGGCAGTAATTGGTGAGTGGGTGGAGGAGCACCCTCATATAGGGAAAGGAGAGGAAGGAGAGGGGGAATGGGGTAGGAGGTTATGGGGTGGTAACTAGGAAGAAGGCTAATATTTGAAATGTAAACAAATAAAATGATTAATAAAAATAATTTATTTTCAATTAAAAGAAGAAGTAATTACTTCAAATACAGTGAACTAGAACATGAATATCATCAAGACGTTGAATCATGTTCCTGTATTTTTATTATTATCTCTTTTCTTTTTAAAATTAATCAATTAATTAATTAAGTTAGTTACTTTGCTTTTTCCTCCCTCCTCTCTTCTCAGTCACTCTTCCCCACTTCCCATCAACTCCTCTTCCTTTTCTTTTCAGAAAAGAGAGATCTACCAATAGAAAATCAACCAGCCTTGGCAATAAGAAGCTGCATTAAGATTTGGGTGCATCTTCTTCCTAGTGAATCAAGGCATCCCATGATGGGGAAAGTGTCACAAATGCAGGCAATACTGTAAGAGACAGCTTCTGCTCCTGCTGTTAGGAGTCCCACATGAGGACCAAGCTGAGCAGCTATTATTACATATGAGCAGAAGGCCTTGGTCAGCTCCATGCACACTCCTTGGTTGGTGGTTCAGGCTCTGTGGCCTCCTATAGGGCCAATTTAGTTGATTTGGTGTGTTTTATATCTAAAAGTTCCTGGAAAACTGACCTCTACTGAAGTAAATCAGATTTGAAATATCTCATTTTCTTTACTAGACTAATTTTTGACTAAGATATGAAATAAGTCAAAGCTTCTTGAATGATAAAAGTATTTAGAAGAAAGCAGAAAATAGGACCACAATGGTTGAAAAGTGAATCTAGTCTAATCTAAGGCTGTTGATGAAATTTGTAGTAGTAACTTATCTATTGTTTAATGAACATAGTAAATGTTAAGATAAATTGCTACTCAGCCTGTTTGTGTAATTGAATAACATGAAATCTATTCAAAACTGCAAGCATGGGAGGTCAGTTTCACAACTTTAGGAGATACATCAAAATTATAAATGTGAGATTTTTTTTCATTGTAGATGTTAGTTCAACTGATTTCTTCTATGTTCAAGATTCTATTTTGTGTTTTGTGAGTGATTACAAGGAGTGACTGGGAAATGTTGTACTGTACCATTTTCTAAAAATTTTTAGCTTATGGAGTTTATGTTGTTTCCTGGATTATCAAGTAGAATTTAGAAATTAAACTCTAAGACATAGGTAAACATAGATATTACAAGTCTAACTAGTTATGCATGTATTAATACATAAATATATGCAATAACTAACAATTGGTTAAGACGAAGATCATGAATTTGAAGAAGATCCAGGATGGGTATATGAAAGAGTTTGAAGAATGGAAACAAAAGATGTCTTTTGCTCTATCAATAACTAATATATTAGTTTTCAATATTATTTCAAACTTCACAGCATCATATAAACATATTACTAAAATGTTTGAACATAAAATACACACATCTATATACTTAACAATCTATTTACATTTGATTCAGGCATGAGATTTATCAGAATATTATTTCAGTGTGGTATTTAAATATTGTTACCTGTTCATTCATGTACTTGCAAAGTACTTTTTTCTCAAACTTATACAATATTATGATGTAACTACATCTCTGATTGTTTCCCTTTTCTCCCCCTAAGCCTTCCAATATACACTTCCCCACTCTTATTTAAATTTTTTCAATAACTGTTACTACAATCATACATTATATATATCTTTATATATTATTCATTATATATATTATGCTTTATATAATATGCATTTTATATATATATATAATATGCTTTGTCTATATAATATTGTTAGTATGTATGTTTCACGTGATCATTTGGTATTAGAGAACCATTTGATATGCTCTCTTTGGTGAAACTGTTTTCTATGTTTTCTGTAGTTTTTATTTGCCTCTATTTCTTTGTGTAAGTTTGAAGTCTTATGAGCTTTACCCCATTTAGTTTTGCACATCTATTGTTGTCCTGGTTTAGCCCCTCTTTCTGTAGTTATGTTGGTAGAATTGTATAGGTTTAGCTTCTAAAAGTTCTATGATAATCTCACAAAACTCCCTGATCCAAATTAAGTTTTAAATTTATTTTAAGATGAAAGATTTGTTTTATGAAGTACTTAATTTCATTATATATGAGTTATTCTTTGTCTATTTTGAAGAATGGTCAATAAGTCTAGATTTTTTTAACCCTGCCACTTAGTAGTCAGATAATTCCTAATATGTAGCAATAAAGGCTATCCTGGAAGATGCCTAGAAAGCAACATGCATAATGCACTTGACAGAACAGCTTTCTATACAGAAATACCCTATTGCTAGGTTGTAGACTAAATACTCTCTGTAAATCTAAATAAATATTTTTATATTTTCTTATAGAATTACAGGTTGTTACTTACTACAGAGTCTAAAATATAGATTTTCATCATTTAATCTACAAACAATAAAAAATTGCTTAAATTCCAAGTTTTATTAATAAAATACCAAAGTCATGCATACATATGTATATATACATATACAATAACAAAAAATGAAAGTTGATAGAAAAAATAACATATCCCTAATTTTCTAAAAAAATTAAAAAGTTATAATACTGAAGTATTAATATGCTTAATATATGATGAAATTAAATTCTATTTAATCTCTATAGAAATAGTATAACTAACAACTGAATACATTTTTCTCCTAATGTAATATCTTACTCATATGTTCATAATATTTATTTAGGAGCCAAACTTAGATATTGTATATCTACATAATATTAACACATTTATATTATATAATGGAATAATGTAATATGTGTTATATATAATACATATTAGACATCTATATGTTTATATATGTACATAGCAAAGAATTTGTAACCATGAAATTAGATATTACAAATTAGAAATACAAATAGACACATTAACAATAATCATTTTAATTAAGCCTTTCTTTAATTTTAGAATATCATATGAGTTCAGTATTTTACATCATTCTCTTTCCCTCTCCTCATTCAAATTTATTCTGTGAGCTCTTCTCAAACACATGATATATACTTAATATATTTATTATAATATATAAATATCAGTCTATAATTAATATAAAAATTATATGCATTAAAAATATACATACATATTGTATTAAGTCAATTCAGTATGTTAGTATGACATACTAACATTGTTAGTATGCATATGTCTTTAAGGTTGATAACTTGAGTTTGAGTAAATTATCAGAGAGCTTCTTCCATGTTGATTTTCCTCATTTCTGCAATCATTGTTTGATTCTACCTGTTTTTCTGAATATGAATGTTTTCCCTTTGTTGAGGATAATACGTAAGTTGTCATGGCCCAATCTGGTTTGTTCTTATAGGGCTGCCATGTTTCCAACTAGACAAGGCCTGAAGCCATGTGTGGGGGCATGTGCCACTACTGCTTGGCTCTGGCCAGAGGCTCAGACTGGCCAGAAGCAGCAGCCCTCGCCCCCACAAGACACCAGCGGGGGCAGGGGATGGCTATGCCAATCTACCATGCTGTCTCCACAAAGCTTAGCTGAACCCCAAGCAATACCCACTATCCATGTGGTATACAGTAGAAATGAGACTCTAAAGCTCAATTATTATCCAAGGGCTTTATATATTTAGAAATGCTCAATTAACAATTTGTTCACACAATTAGAGTTGTTTCCCAATATCTAACCTTAAAATATAAATTGTTACCCAGGATTGTTCTGGACCCACACATAGTTTTCTATGGCTCCTACATCTCTCCTGCTCCTCCTATCTCCTCCTTTTTCTTCTCTTCTTTCTCTTCTTACTCCTCCCACCTTAGCTCTTCCCAAGTTACCGAGTTTATTGTATAATGTAGTGGGGAAAATATTCTGCTACACCCTTCATATATGTCATCATCATGTGAATGCACTGACTATAAAGGTGAAACTAGAATGTCAGACCTCCTCAATCTGGAATTCTAGATTTGTCACCTCCATGTAGATTCTGGGAGTTGAAATTTGGTCCTCTGAAAGGATATTCATTTCTTTTACCCAGCAAGTAAACTCTTCTGTTGCTGACTCTAATTCTCTGTCTACTGGTTAGTCATTATGAAATACCCCCATCCATATTGGCATGTTGAATGGTAAGATCATTTTATAAACACTGTTTATTAAAATATGGTTTTGATATTTTTCTAGATATAATATCCATATCATGTTTGAAGAAACTATCTTACAACTGGTGTTCTGATTCAAAAATACAACACTTAAAACAGTGCATCCAAGAAAAGTAATATACTTTAAAGTGTCTAACCGGACTCAGAATTATATCTCAGCTCTACTTTATTGTTTCTTAAAAGACCAGTAACAACTCTTTTTAGTTTAATATAGATAAAGTATGACTTTTTAAACATTACTAATTTGTCAACTATATTAAAAAGCATATAAAATTTTAAAATACTCTATGCTTGTCTGAAATATTAGAATATAGGTTCACTGTATTACAAGTGATTATTTTATTTGGGTCTGTATTAATGTTCATTGTTTCAGTTATCTTATAATTTGTGTTTAATTTAAAAACTGAGAGTTAATGTAGGGTATGCTTCTGTGAACAAAGAGAGATTTGTCTTGACTCAAGACATTAAATGCATTAACATTTGCCAATTAATAGGATGAAGACATAAAATATTTCTGAAATCAACATTTATCTCTTTGAAATCCACCTGATACATTCTGTGGAAATTTTTGTCAGTCCATAAACATTCATCTTGCTAACGGGTAGTAACTTAAAGAATAGAATGTCATAGGATATGGCACAAACAAGTATTTATTTTAGTGTCTGTGTTCTGAGTTAGAAATGAAACTTTGGCAGGATAATGACAACAGGGAAGGAGAGCAGATCAATTAGGGAGTTATTTCAGAAATTTAAGTATGTAGTTATGAATATAAATGTAGCATGTTTAAAAATACCACTACAGAGCAGAAGGGGAAAAAACAGAATAAAAGATGCTTCCTGAGTTAAAATTCAAAACTGTGTAGGAATAAACTGATGGTCCTGGATGGGAGAAAGAAGTTTAAGAAGGAGGAGGAGAGGAGGGTAAGAAGGGTAAAACTTTTATCATTCTGTTGGATATTAGAAGGTGTCTATTAACATTAATTACAAAAATTAGAAAAATAGCATTTGAAAGTGAAAAAATAATCTTTTAAATTTGTATATAAATTTCTAAAAGAGCAGCCTTACAAAAGATTTAGATGAGTATTGAAATATAGTTTTTAAAATAGAAGCAGCATATGTATGTAAATTTAAAAAACTATTGACAATTTCTTATTAATAAACTCAGATATGCTTCATCCTTTCTTGTCCCAGAAAATGAGAAAAGGAGTAATACAAAATTATTTTGTATAATTTTTTGCCCTAACCAAATGTTCATAATTTTAGAAAAAGATATTGTGAAAACCTTGGGTTTATGCTAGTCATTGCGATTTAATATAGACTGGATCAAAAATTAAGCAAAGAATATATCCCATTTTTTTTCTTGGACATTCAAAAATGCTTAAACAAATGTGATATCTCGAAAAAGAATTAAAATATCTTTTAAATGAGGTAGATAAAGCAAAAGAATATGAAGAGATAGACAAATTTTACAAACTATTGGCTTTGGAGAATATTGTTGGACATGAATATTGCCATGTTCCATATATTTTCTGATCAAGTTGTAATTATTGTTATGAACCAGATGTTCAAAAAAGAGATGATAAACCTCTAGCCATAGAAGAAAGATATATAAAGTAATAGCTCAGTGAAAGTGGCAAGTCAAAACTTACTAGAGAAATAAATACAGATTATGAAATTATTCTATTAGAAAAGTCCTTTTTTTCTATAAGAAACTCTGTTTATTGTTCTGATAAATGAGCAATATGACAAAGCTGGTGGTTGACACGTGGTTTCATTTACTGATTTAAGCTTAGTTACGACTAAGGAAGGAATATCTTTTCTTGAATGATCTATTGTAAAACTGATACTACATTTCATTATTCATCCACCAAGCCATCCTATAATTCATCCATCCATCTGGACACCTGAAATATCAGTATTATTGTGATGTTTTATTCATATAGTTTCAGCAGCTATTCTCTCAAACAGAGCCATAGCCACCGCTTAAAAATAATATTAAAATGAAGTATAAAAATGCAAAAAAAATTATGTAACACATGTTATTTATGGTTTCATGATTACTACAGACATTGACAAAAATTTGACCTCAAGGTTTTGGTTTATCAAAATTGTTGTATAAATATTATCCATTACTAGTAACTGAGAAAACTCATATCCAGAGTTGGGGGTTGTTTATCACTTAAAAAAATACACAGATTACTTTAGAATAACAATGTCTTAGATTAAATTAATTCATTTTTTATGTTACTTAAGAAAGCATTTTAATTCAAGTTTCTGAATACCATATCTGTGATTTTATGGTAATATATTTTCAAAATGGTTTTGAAGTTAAACAGACTAAGGAAAAAGTATTCTTTGTGGGCATATGAAAAATTTAACAACAGCCTCTGATTATTCTTTTGTAGGTTTTTTTTGGAAAATATACTTAGCATCATCTAATTTATTATTATTATTTTAATTTACATTCCAGCGGTTCCCCTCCCTTCCAGTTCCCCCTTCCATAGTTCCTCATCCCATTCCTCCTCCCCCTTGCCTCCAAGAGGTTACTCCACCACATCAAAACTCCTTTCTCCCTGGGGCCTCAAGTCCTTGGAGTACAGGGTATATCCTTTCTCACTGAGGTAAGACCAGGCAGTTAAGTGCTATATATGTGGAAGGGCCTTGAGCCAAGTGCTGTCTGCTTGGTGGCTCAGCATCTGAGCCTCTAGGGGTCCAAGTTAGTTGAGACAGTTGGTCTTCCTGTAGGGTCACCTTTCCTTTAAGCTTCTTCATTCTTTCTCCTAATTCAACCATAGGTGTTTATGACTTAATACAATGGTTGCACAGGGTTGCCCTCCTTCTCTTCTTTCCAGCCTTTCCCTAATTCAACTACAGTGGTCAGAAGCTTCTGTTCATTGGTTGGGTGCAAATATTTGCATCTGACTTTTTCAGTTGCTTGTTGGATCTTCCGGAGTGAAGTCATGATAGGTCATTTTTTTATGAGCACTCTACAGCCTCATTAATAGTGTCAGCCCTGGGACTCACTTCCCCTTGAGCTGGATCTCACTTTGGGCCTCTCACTGAACCTTCTTTTCCCCAAACTCTTCTACATTTTCATCCCTGTAGTTATTTCAGACAGGAACATTTCTGGGTCAGAGTTTTGACTGTGAGATATCAACGCCATTCCTCTACTTGATGCCCTCTTTTTGCTGGAGGTAGGCTCTATAAGTTCCCTCTCTCCACTGTAGGACATTTTGTCTAAGGTCCCTTCCTTTGAGTCCTGAGAGTCTCTCACCTCCCAGGTCTCTGGTACATCCTGGAGGGTGGCCCCAACCTCAGACCTCCCTAGGTTGCCTGTTTCCATTCTTTTTGCTGGCCCTCGGGGCTACAGTCCTTTCCCCCCACCCAATAACAGATCATGTTCCCCTCTACCCCCCATCCTACATCCATTTTCCTCCCAAGTTCCCCTCTCTCTCCTCCTGTGGTTGCTTTCTTCTCCCTCCCAAGTGGAATGGAGGCTTCCTCACTTGGGCCCTTCAGCTTGTTGACCTTATTGAGTTCTCTGGATTGTACCTTGGATTTTCTGTACTTTTTTTTTTTTTTTTTGCTAATATTTGCTTATTAGTGAGTACATACCATGCGTGTTCTTTTCTGTTTGAGTTACCTCACCCAGGATGACATTTTCTACTTCCATCCATTTGCCTGCAAAACTCAGGGTGTCCTTGTTCTTAATAGCTGAGTAGTATTCCATTTTGTAAATAAACTACATTTTCTGTATCCATTCTTCTGTCATGAGATATCTGGGTTGTTTCCAGCTTCTGGTTATCACTAACAAGGCCACTATAAATATAGTGGAACACATGCCCCTGTGGCATGCTGAGGAAGAGGGTGACCCTGTAGGAGGACTAGCAGTCTCAATTATCCTGGATTGCTGAGGTCTCTCAAACACTGTACCACCCACCATGCAGCATACACCAGCTGATATGAGGCCTCCAACACATATACAGAAGAGCATTGCTAAATCTGGGTTTGGTCAGAGAAGATGCACCTAACTTTCAAGACACTGGAGGCCTCAGGGAGTTTAGAGGTCTATTGAGGGTGTGGGGGTAGGAATAGGGACATCCTCATGGAGAAAGGGTGGCATGGAGGAGGTATGGGATGAACCAGGAGGGAGATAAAATCTGTAGTGTAAAAAAATAAATTAATTGAAAAAAACCAAATACTCAATTGGAGCTTCCAAATATTGATCAGAGTACATATTTTTTTTTTAAAGAAATACCATGAAGTTGGTAGATAGATTACAGAAGTCCTAGGAGGAGTTAGGGTAGGGAAAATATTAAGAAAAAATATATTGTACAGAATGGTCAATGAATAAATAAAAATTTGAAATAAGTAAATAAATTACCTAATATATAAATAAATGATAAATGTGATATGAATTAGAATAGAGAATATTTAGAAAGGTAAATGAGAAAACAGTGTAGGATAATGAAGATTATAAATCATTAATCTGATCAACATACAGGATATAAACATATATAAAATGTCATAATGAAGCATAATTTTGCAAAGTAATAAACCCTCATTAAAAGAAAAAAGCTTTTATTCTTAAAGTGGCATAGAGGTATTTGAATACTTATGATAGAACACAATTCATAGTGTTAAAATGGACATCCTCTGAGTAGAAAAATGTGTGTAAGAGTTTATTAGAGAGAAGGGGAATGGGCTAAACACTATACAATATGAGAGTCTTTCAATATACAATGTATATTAAAGAGTTTTGCAGTGAAGAACTCTGTCTCTACTTACACTAACTTTGCTTAGTCCAATTTTCTCTCTTTAATTTTTATGTTTTTTTTCTTGTTGCTGTTGTTGTTGTTCAGACTATAGCTCAGCCTGTCCTAGAACATTTGGCAAACCCCCTGCCTTGATATCCCAAGTGCTTAGTATCCAACATTATAGGGAAAGTTAACATAAATACATATTTTTCATTCTCTTTAAAGAAGAAAATATTCTTTCACAAAATTTCTCATTGCCAATCAAGTAATCAGTAGTCCATAATACCAACCAGTTGTACTAACATACATTAAAAATTCACAGGAATTAAGAATTAATTTTGTTTATAAAATATTCCAAAACTCATTATGGATTAATTTTGTGAGATAAGAAAAGCAATTTAAAATACACAAAAAATATTTGAGAATTGACCGTCTTCTCTCTTGTGTTTATAACAGTTAATACAGTATAACACGAATGAGTACATATAAGCCAGTCTATGTAAATAATTGAAAAATCTTATTGAAAGACACAATTTCCTTTATAGGTAATGTCCTGGATCAGAGAACTTAGGCATTATATAAGACTGAGAGTCATAAAGCTCATTGTTAGAAAGACTGTGAGGAACATTACAGTGAGGGCCTCAGTACTTCAGTGAAAGCAAGCTCTTAGCATCATCTACACTAAGTGAGCAACTGTGTCATCAACTCTGTACCTGTCAAGAGTTTGTGGAACTGTGTGTAAGATTCCAAGTGAAGGGAGAAATCAAGAGTGTTAGAAGAAGACACACACAACACAACACACACACACACACACACACATGTGTGTGGAGAAAAAGAGAGAACGGGAGTTGGAGAGAAGAGTAGAAAGAAAATGAACTTAGACAAACATTGTCAGGAAAATAGTAGGAAACTTAAGTATCTTTTCTGACTCCTTGACCTCCACATTCTTTTTTCTTTAAAGATTTATTGTGTTTTTTGTCTATGAGTACACTGTAGCTGTCTTCAGACACACCAGAAGAGAACATAGGATCCCACTACAGATGGTTTGTGAGCCACCATGTGGTTGCTGGGGATGGAACTGGATCTCTGGAAGAGCAATCAGTGCTCTAAACTGCTGGGTCATCTCTCCAGCCCTCCACATTCTTTATTACATAAAATCACAAGTATTTCTTTGAAGTAGACCATACTCTTCCTTTTTTTTTTTTTTTTTTTTTTTGTTCCATTTTGGATGTTCTATTTTCTTATTTAGTTTCAGTGAACTTTTAAGTATTTGATATTTCCAGATTTGATCTAACTTTCATTATAGTAGGAGGTACAAAATTATATACCTAGACACCTTGGTTTTTTTGTTGTTGTATGTTTGTTTTTCTAACTCAACATCATACATTTCTAAATTAAATTCAATTTTGGAATGAGAATCAGATAATCTGATTCCTCTGTTCCAAACTAAGTTGTACCAACAGTCCTCAGAATGTTGAGAACATTACAAATTAGCAACTTTCTTGCCTTCATTGTGATGACTGTTTTTTTCCATGTCCATTATTGTCATAATTTATTGCATCTCACTTGCTTTTTTTCATATCTGAGAACTGTTTAATATCATACTGAAAGGTAATAAATTATAAAAAATATAGAAAGTTTTTATGACGCCAGACCTGAGCAAAAGAATGCAGG
>NW_023045094.1:0-47321 GCF_011762505.2 Arvicanthis niloticus | reverse complement strand
TAAAAAAGCTCTTCTTTTCTTACTCTCCCGTTCCTGCATAAGCTCATTTCACAGACATTGCACATATGTGCATCTGCCCTCCTGCTCGAAGAACCCTCTATGTAATTCTGCCTGCTGTATATTTTGATTACATTATGTCTATGGTAAACTGAATTGACCTGAGTTTCATCACTGACTTACGAGTTTTATGTAGCTGGATAATCTTGTATCCAAATCTAGACAGTCTAGATTTGGCCTTCCTTTTAATAATATGTATAAACCTCTGGTGTTTTTGTTTATTTATTTCTTAAAATATAAACATTTCTTTTACTGATAATATAATGTTTCCAGGGATATTCTTCACTTTTATACTTTTTCTTTTCTTGTGTCTTTTCAAAGAGTCTTGTCTTTAATTCAGTAATCATTTCTTACTATTTAATGTAATTTTCTTTTGGTTCTTTCTACTTCCTATACTTCATATATATAGATAGATAGATAGATAGATATAGATATAGATTATATTGATTATATTGATTATATAGATTATGTATATATAATGTGAAATATATATGTAATATGTATCATATATATGCATGCATAAATGTATATAAGTATACTACATGCCTATATATTGCAATGAGGATCAGAAGAAAGCTCAAATCCCAGGTAATTGAAGTTACCAATGATGGTGCACCACTATGTAGGGGCTGGAAAAAACTTATATCCCAATTAAAGATTGGATATTGAAGATTAGCCATTTTTTTACTTCCCGAACCATTTCTCAATCACTTTCATTTGGTTTTAGTTTCTAGGACTTAAATTTTCATGTCTTTAATTTCTCTTTTACTTCATAATGTTCTTTTTTTTTCCCTTTTTCCTCCTTTTTTTTTTGTTTGTTTTTTATTGGATATTTTATTATTTTACATTTGAGATGTCACCCCCTCCCCCACTTTCGATCCCTAGAATCTCCCTAATGAATGGAACTAGTAAATGCTTCCTGAGTGAGGTAACCCAGTCACAAAAGAAGGCACATGGTATACACTCATTGATAAGTGGATATTAGCCCAAAATCTCAGAATATCCAAGAAATAACTCACAGACCATATGAAGCTCAAGAAAAAGAAAACCAAAGTGTGGGTGCTTCAGTCCTTCTTAGAAAGAGTAACAAAATAATCACAGGATCAAATAGGAGACAATGTGTGGGGTAGAAACTTGAGGATGAAAGTCCAGAGACCACCCCACCTAGAGATCCTGCCCAGGGGCAATTACCATATGTAAACATTGTTGTGGACATCTGAAAGTGCATGCTGACCAGAGCCTGATTTACCAGTCTCCTGAGAGGCTCTACCAGAGCCTGATATATACAGAGGCAGATGCTCGCAGATAATCATTTTTCTATATTAAGTTTTCTTTTCAGAAATATTGTTTCTCTCTAGTGTCTTGCAGATAATTAATTTTCTGTAAAACAAGTATTTTGAATGATCTATCCAAAATTTACAGATATCACTAGTCAATTGGTAAGTTTCAAGCATGTCTTATTGGGTATTATATGAGCTCATAGTCCTCTGAAAGTTCTTCCTATTTGTTGCTTTTAAAGGAGATTTTTGTTTGTGATCTCCTTTGTGGTTACCTGCTATACCAGATATTCTGAAAAGTCTACTTATCTTTATAGAACTGTGCTTAGCCATCGATGGCAGGCTAAGTTGAAGCTATTCCAAGTTGGTGTGGTTTGAGTATGCTATCAGTAAATGGTACCTCAGACATTAATTCTTTCCAGATCTTCTCTTGGGCTGTTACTGAGGGAAAATTAGAGAAGTGCATCAAAGGAGAGTGTGTCTCCAAAAGTTTCCATAGGAAGGAAACTTTCACTTTCCCTACTTGGGTGAAATAGACCTAGATGTATTGTCTACAGTAACTGGTCTATGAATAGGTGCCTTAAATTTTGTCTACTACTAGGCACTACTGTGGAAATCCTCTTCCAAACCTCCAATATAAGGACTTGTTGCATCTGTCATCTCTCTTTACTTTCTGTGTTCAATTATAAGATGTATATGGTGCTATTTTGAGTATTAGGGAAAGAATGAGCTCAGACTTCCTATAAGTGTTGCAAAGCAGGATTCTATCTGAAGCCCCCAGGCCATAGAAAACAATATAAAATAGGGTCAGGATCAAGATCAAGGTCACTAGAGTCCTTGGTGATTATTATGGCCTGAGTCACTCCATTCAAGTATTGTGATGCTGATTATATAAACAACAGAATGCAGAGAAACTGAAAAGACTTTTGCAGGTGAAATGACTAGTCCAGAATGTTTGGACCTGAGAACTGGCCAAGGCAAAGGGTACTTCAAAATCATCCCAGTGTTTGGTTTTACCAACCCAATCCAGTGCTCAATTATCATTTTTTTCTTCCCCCCTATTCTTTTGTGGGATTCTTGTTTTACCAAAACCTTGGGGGGTGGGGGGGTGGGAGTTGGTGGACTTATTATTTACCATTCAGATTCTGGTATGCTAGGTGGTACCTGTGTTTCAAGCCTGAAAGCTACAAGAGTCCATGCAGCCTTAGAGGCCCATGTCAACATACCTTAAAGTTGGTGGTGATGCAGGCCAAAATAAGATTGATCTTATCAGGGCACAGGTCGTGGAGGGAGCTTCAGAAAGATAGCTATCACAACGTCATAGGTCTATGCATGGTAAAATGGAATATCTGGAAGCTCCATCTGTGAGTAAATGTCCAAAAACAGGGAAACTCTGTCCTCTATCTGCTCCTGGGCATCACAAAAGAAGCCTGGTCACTAAACTCCTAAGCGAAGTCGTGCATACTCCTCAGTTACTCTGTCCAGAAGGAAGATGTTGATCCAATCCTCTATTGAGCAAGGCTCAGGGGAGATATGGTAGATTGGCTAAAGTCTATCAGGAAAGAATTGCCTGTGGTATTCTGCATAGCACTGGGCTTCATAGGGCAACCTTGGTGTAGTATTATATTTCTATCTTTTCTCTAAATGGCAGGCATCATGTTCCCATGTGAGCTGCTTAGTGTCAGAGAAAGAGGGATATGAAAATTAACATTCCTCTCTACATTCTTTAATAAGAATTTCATGCTATTGAACTGAAGGTAAATAGTAGTCTTTCCTCTGGCTTCTTTAATTCTTGTGAGGTTGGTTTGGTACATGGATTCTGGCTCAAAGTGATGTGTCTGGTAGAAAGGTCACTGGATCCTCATAATCATCCGTTTTCCCACTAATATTTTTGAAAATTTTACTTAATGACTTGGACTCTGTACTAGTTATGTCTCCACTGCTGTGACAAACCACCAAAGGAAGGACGAGAAATGGCATGAATCTTTTGGTACTTCAAAGTCTACCTAGTCACATACTTTCTCTAAACAAGGATGCACCTTTGAAACTTTTCCAAACAGTTCCACTAGCCAAGGACCAAGTGTTCAAATACAAGCCTGTGGAGGCCATTCTCATTCAAACCATTCCATTAAAGCACACTTTCTGTAAGAGATTAATTCAGGATAATTTCTAGCTTGCCTTCACAAGCCAATGCTATACAGTTTTTTGGTTTGTTTGGTTGGTTAAGTATTAGTTTTTAAAATTTTATATATCAGTGCTGTTTTTATATCATTTCCACTCATCTGTCCCCTCCCACTCTTCCTATGTCTTCTCAAATTCAGAACCTTATTTTTTAAATTTTTCAATTTTTGTGTATGTGTGCTGTAAATACAATTTGCTGAGTTTATTTATTATTGTTTATATAATTTTTTCTGTGCAGAATATTTTAGGTTTAATAACTTAAACTGCCACCATGTTCATTCAAAAATCAGCCCCTACTTAGGAATTTATAAATAATGTGGTTATATTTATCATCATTAAGTATGAAAGTGATATGTCAACATTTGAGTCTACATACCTAAAATAAATTCAAATATTAATATACATTCACATTATTATAAATAAATGAGTTAGTACAAATAGGTAGTATTTATGCTTAGGTGTAGTAGAACATTAAAAAATATAAACATGAAAAATCATTTCTACAATATATGTTCTTATTAGGTTTATAGAATATTATTTTCAAGATGCAGATTTTATTTACTGGCTCAAACTATTTTTAAAATAAAGTCTCTGTTGGGAATCTCTTTTATATATACCAGGTCTAGTCATTCTCTTTTGAAAGGGGACTCATTA
This sequence comes from Arvicanthis niloticus, assembly GCF_011762505.2. NCBI lineage: Eukaryota > Metazoa > Chordata > Mammalia > Rodentia > Muridae > Arvicanthis > Arvicanthis niloticus. Next base: position 43,152 of record NW_023045094.1, on the reverse strand, counting down.
ACTACTCAAATTCTAGCACCACAAAAATATATTTCTTTTTCTCATCTGCATTGGATTTCATTGCCTTTTGAGTAAAACCCCAAGTAGTAATCTGAACAAGTAGTTCTCTACTCTTCCTTCAGTCTTAGTAGGCATACCAATATTTCAAAAATGTACCTGGTTACAGAAAATTATTTTTTTTATTTTCTCAATGTTCATAAATTTTGTGTGACATGTAAATCCCTGAGGTTAAAATTCCATTTAAAGTTCACATTTGAGTTTATAATGATTCTGCATGCATGCTGCTTTAGCTTTAATCAGAATGTGAAATAAAAGGAATACATAACCTTTTACATCTAAAACTGATTACATAGTATTTGTGATTAATAAGCATCACTCTGAATAAATGGCATGCAGCATGACAATTTTATAGCATCATTAATTTCAATGGTAAATGTCAGGGTAACTAAATGTCAAAGCATTTTCTTTACCTTACTAGTACCCTGTTTGTAAGAAGTGCAGTGACACCTGCAAATTGCTAATAAAGATGTTCTGGGATTTGGGAAGTGATGCACAGGCAAATATGAAGAAGTCTAGTTGTCATCTTGTCCTATTCCGAGGCTTGGACAACTCATAATGAGTTGTATTCATTCAGAGATTTGCTGAATGAATACACAGTTGCAGAAATGATTGTGTTAGGATATGTGCATTTAGGAACTTGTTGCTATATATTATTTTACTTTATTTCTAAAACTAAAATTTGTTTTGTGAAATGCAGTTTTATTGGACATTTTCCTGGGTAGATTATTTATGTGATCTTTTAAAAATATGTCTAAAGAAAATACTAGTATTAATATCCTTCCTCTTTTAGAAAATTGTCCTGTCATTTGCATTTGATAAGTCTTTGCTTTGCTTTTTTGATGCTTAATCAGTAACATCACAAGGAAGTTTATACAACACTGGTCCATCCCCCTCCCTTCATCTTTTCCTCCTTTGATTCTTCCCTTCCTTCTTCCTTCCTCTTTTTTCCCTACCTATCTTTCTTTTTGTCACAATTATGCTGTCACAATTTAAAGAAAAGAAAAAATCTTCTGTGAGACACAGTGCTACTTAGGATATGGCACTAATGGCACTGAATACAATACAGTTTTACATTCAAGAATATTGTTGCCAACACAGATAAAACTGTCCACTTGAGGCTCAGTCTCTTTCATAATTTGATGATTTCATTAGATTCTATTAATTAATTAGATTATATATATATATATATATATATATATATATATATATATATATATATGAAAGATTCTAATGTTTGACATTTCCAAACTACCCAGACATGGACCTTAATTATTTTAGTTGTTACTCCACATATTCTCTGCCCTGGGACCCCTCTTCTCTTCCCCTATTCACCTGACCCTCATGTTTCCTTCTCTCCCTATCTCCTTCAATAATTATCTATTTAACTTTACTATTCTGGGGATATATTTTTGTCTTCAGCAGTAACTTAATTTAAACTCTGTGGTTCTGTAGCCTGTAGCCTGCTTGTCACTGGTTTAACAGCTAATATTCATGTATAAGCAAATGCAAACCTTATTTATCTTTCTGGGTCTGAGTTAACACATGATTTTTTTTTCTATTTCTATCCACTTACATATGAATTTAATGATTTCATGCTCTTAACAGCTGAGTAATGTTCAATGGTATAAATCTGTTTTTCTGTAGAAGAATATTTATATTTTTCTCATTTCTGGCTATTATGGATAAAGCAGCAAGTAACTTTGTTGAGCAAGAATCCCTGTGGTAGGATGAGGCATTCTTTGGATATATGCTGAGATGCATTGCTGCATCTCAATGTAAATCAATCATAATCTTGAAAAACTATAACTTCTGCAGTGGCTGTTCAAGTTTGTCCTCACACCAGCAAAAGATTGTGTCCCCTTACTTCACATGCTCACCAGAATGACACAACATTTGTTTTATTGATTTTAGCCATTAAGACATGTGTAAGATGAGGTCTCAAAGTAGTGATTATTTGCATTTCTCTGAAGACGAGGTATGTTGAAATTTGCTTTATGTGTTTCTCAGCTACTTGAGATTTTTTTTTTGAGAATTCTGTTTAATATATACATTTTTCTTTTAAACTTATTTTATTCATTTACTTTCCAAATGTTGCCTCCCTCTTGGTTCCCCATCCAAGAGTTCTTCATTCCTGCCCATTCACCTTTCATACGGTGGTCCCCATCCCAGGCATTCTCCTTTCCTCTCAAGTCTCTACAGGACTACATGCAATCTCTCCCATTTAGGCCAGAAAAGGCAGTCCTCTGCTACTTGTGTTCTAGGGACTTCAGACCAGACTATGTATGCTCTTGGTTGGTGGTTTAAACTCTGGTAGCCACCAGGGGTCTGGGTTAGTGGACACTGCTGGTCTTTTTATGAAGTTCCCATCCCCTTCAGCTCCTTCAGTCTTTCCTCTAACTCGTACATAAGTGTCCCTAACCTTAATCCACTGGTTGGCTGTATCTGCATCTGTTTTAGTCAGTTGATCATAGAGCTTCTCAGAGGGCAGCCATGCTGCTCCTGTCTGCAAGCACACCACAGCATCAGTAATAGTGTAAGGGTTTTGTGCCCACCCTTATGATGGAGCCCAAGTTGAGCCTGTCACTGGTCTGACTTTCCTTCAGTCTCTGCTCCATTTTTGTCCCTGCATTTCATTTAGACAGGAAAAATTATCTGTCAAAAAATTTGAAGATGGGTTGGTGATCCAATCCCTCTAATGGGGACCCTATCTATCTACTAGAGGTGGTCTCTTCAGGTCCCATCTCTCCACTGTTGGGCATCTTGGCTATGGATATCCCCATTCAGTCCTGGGAGCCTTTCACATGCCAAGTCTCTCGGACCATCTAGCAGTTTTCCCCATTACCCAGCCCTGGCAGCTACATATTACCATTCATTCTCCTGGTCCTATAGACTTCTTTCCTGTCTTCCCCCATACCTGATCCTGTCCTCCTGTCTACCAGCCAGGTCTCTCCCTTCCTTTGCCACTCCCTGTATATAATACATATATATTATGTATTATATACATAATACATAAAGTATTATGTATATTTTGGTTAATAACCACTTATCAGTGAGTACACACCCTGCATGTCCTTTTGGGTCTGGGCTACATCACTCAGTATGATTTTCTTCTAGTTTCATCCATATGTCTAGAAAATTCATGATGTCTTCATTTTAAAAAGCAGATCAGTACTCCATTCTATAAATGAACCACTTTTCTGTATCCATTCTTTGGTTGAGGGACATCTAGGTTGCTCCCAATTTCTGGCTAATAAGAATAAGTCTGCTATGAATTCAGTGAAGCACGTGTTCTTTTAGTATGTATGTCATTTTCTTTTTAGTTCTGTATATATTTTGGATATTTACTGGATGTTGTTAAAAACATTTGTTAAAAAACATTTCCAGTTCTGTAAGCTTCTACTTTGTTCTAATAATGTCCTTGCTTGTGCCACACTTTTCAGTTTCATGAGGTCATATGTATTAATTTTTTATGTTAGTGTCTGTATTTACTGTACTTATATTGTTCTGTACATAAAGTCATTTCCTATGCCAATAAGTTTTATGTGTTCCACTTTTTCTTCTATCAGATTCAATGCATCTCATCTTCTGTTAAGATCTCTGATGTGTATGGATTTGGATAATGTTCAAGATTTTATATATATATATATATATATATATATATATATATATATATGGTGTTAAAGATGATATATATACATTATCCACGTAGCTACATTATCCATGTAGCTATCACGTTTGACCAGAATCACTTGTTGTCTGTTTTCCAGTGTGTATTGGTGGTTTCTTTATCAAAAATCGGATACCATAGGTATGTGAAATTTTTTGGCTCTTCAGTTCTATTCCATTGATCAATGTGCTAATACAATGGTGTTTTTATTACTAGGCTTGGAATTCATTATATCTAGTTGAGTTATTAGCCAAAGGGATACCTTCAGAAACCCCCATCAATCCAGGATTCTGGAAAGGGTATAGTTGGCTTGCTATAAACTGACAGCAAGTTCCTACTGCTGAGGAGAATACCTGCATAACTCATTAAACATGATAAATTTAACTGGTTCCCACCTAGATTCTTCACCCCTTCTAGCATCTTCAATACAGGAAGGTACTCTGCAACTGACCAAATGAGAAATGTTAACACCAACTAATTTCAAACCATTAAATCTATAATGGTGCACTGACTGCAAGACACACTGGTACAATTGCAGTGCAAATCTTGTGGGAGTAATCAACCAATGTCTGATTTGACTTAAGGAAAACTCCACCATGCCATACTTGGTGCTGCTTCATTCACCAAGAACCTGAGAGTACATAGCTCATGCACCTTGGAACCTAGTGTAAACCTAGTGTACTAAAGAGGCACAACAATAAAATGACTCTTAATGACATTCATCTATAGTCATAGGTCATATAGTCATAGGCCTTGCTCAGCCATCATCAGAGATGCTTCCTACAGCAGGAGATTGAAATAGAGATCCACAGCTAGTAAATGTGCAGCGATTGAGAGAACTTGGAATACCTCTAACTAAAAGGATAACACCATCAAATAACTCCCCTTAAGACTCAGGGAACCCTGAGACAAAAGAATGAGACAAAAAGAGAAGACAAAAGAATGAAATATTCGGAGGGAATGGAGGACATCAAGGGGGAAAAAAGACTTCTAAACACAATAGCACCAGGGCACATACGTACTACAAAAACTAAAATAGCATGCACATGGCCAACACAGGTCTGAGCCAGATGGAATCCTAGGATTATCAGGAGATGTAGATATATGTCTCTCCCTCCATCCCAGAAGCTATCTTCAAGTAATCACCACTTACAAATGAAAATTTAGTTTTGTTCAAGTGAGTCTCACTGAGAAAACAAACTATTCTTAAGAGTAGACCTCATGCTTTGCAATAAATGGCCAACAGAAAATAGAACCAACTTTTTAAGTTCCTTCTCTCATAGAATCCTGTTGGGCTGTAGGGAAAAAAATAAGGCTAGAAATCCCAGGGTTCCTCCCGCCATGCTCTGGGTACTCAGCTGGGAACGCTCTGGGTTCCTCCAACTGGAAGTTGGGCCTGGCTGCTCATTAACTAAAAGCCTCTCCCCGGCTCCTCACAGTTCCTCATGGCAGCGCGGCCCCAACACACGAGGAAGTCCTTGGGTTTCCAAAACTGGTTTATTCACATGGCAGATCTAATGGATCTGGATGCATACCCCCTAAAAACCCAGGGTGGACCTGAGTTGAATAGGGAGGGGAGGATGGGGGAGGGGCTGGGGAGGAATGTTTAATCAGCTCCACCTCTGGCCTTCAGGTACCTCATTAGTATGTAAATCTCTCTAGGGCCGGTTCATGCCCTCCACCTGTGTACAGTGACTGAAGGGTGAAGGTGGAATGGAGATTAGACCTTGTGTTAGGCCCCTTGTGTTAGGCCAGGGCTTTTTGGTTTTTCACTTTTTTCACTTTTAGCACTATCTTTTCTTCTCCTTCTCTCTTTTTACCATATGGTTCCTTTATTTATTGTAGTCTCTAGTTTTGTATTTTTATGGGATTTCTAATTATGCAAAAGAGTGGTTTTCTGGGTGTATATCTGTATTTTTTACTTTTCTTAGACTTCTCTGTCTGTTTTTTTTTTCCAATTTTAGTGTGTTTATTTTTGTTTCATCTTATATTTTTATTATCTCTTATAAGCCTATTTGTTTTCTAATAAGAGACAGAGAGCAGTGAATCTGTATGGGATGGGAGATGAAGAGAAACAAGAAAGAATCTAGGAAACAATATAATCAAGATTAGGTTTAAACAACTGAGACATCCATTTTTTAGGAAATTGTTTATTCATGGCTGATTTTCCAATATTTCTGTATGAGAAACGAACTATGATAGTGGTAATATGTCTTAGAATGAGTGAATTTATGAAGTCTATAGTATGAAAAAGTGCAGAAACAATCACCAAATAGCAGATAGATAAGAGCAGATGACAGAAAATAAAACACTATAAACCACGTAGTTACCTCATGTGGGAGAAATGACAAGGGAAACTCTAATATAACTGTCATGTTGAAGATCCTGACTGGGGGATTACCAGACAGAGCATTCTCTTCAAGGTTAAACTTCCATCATCTTGAACATCTACTTTCTCATTACCACTACAGGACATTTTATACCATAGCATACTAACCAATTTTTATACCATAATAATAGCTATTTTGTTTAAAGTAGTTCACCTTCTGGTTATTTTCAAAGGTATGATTTTTTTTTGAAATTACTTTTATCTTAAAGCTAGTTTATCACATAGGCAGGGGTCCACCTGCCCACAAAAAGGTGTTGGAAAGACACTGAGAAAAAACATACTTGAGTCTGAGTCAGGGGCTTTTCCTTGTTCTCAAGAAGTGTGAACAGCTCATGACAAATTGTTTAGGCTTTGTCTTCAAGCAATTTTGTTCTGGAGATCAAGAAAATACCCAAGACTTTGTGTTCACGAGTTTCCAAGTGTTCCAGCTTCCAGTGAAGAAAGCCTCACTGATTCACAACAAATACAATACACATACAAATACACACACACACACAACATATCCAGGTCACAATCTGTGATGAAAGAAATTTAGAAAAGTACCTCAAAAAAAGTAACTTGAAGGATTAAGTTATGAAGAAATTTTACCTCATTAGTTTGCTCTCTGGCTCCATAGATAATGCTTACCTTTTATATAAAATCCAGGACTACTTTTCCATAAAATAGTGCCAAAAATACTTCTAAATAAATTTGGACAATCAAGAATATAAATGCCTTATAAATAAATTCAGACAATCAAGAACATTTCAATAATATCTCTAGAGATCAACCTGGTAGAGGCAATTGTTTATTTGAGATTTTGGTTGGCGAATGATTTTAGGCTGTGCCAAGTTGACAGTCAATGTTAGCTAGGATACTTCTAAAATAAACCTGACTTAAATATAGTCTCTCACAAATACAAGGATGTGAACCCATGCCTAAATCATCCAAAAGATTACTTATTAGTAACAGAAATGTTGATCTTAGAAATTAAAGCTTTTTAAGGATGAAAGAAGTTTTTATAAGATTATACAGAATCTAAGATGTGAGTATTTACCTAATATCTTTGGTGTTTATCTAATAATAGTATGAACATATATGTGGCATATAATATATTTAGAAAGGTAGATAGAGATATTAGAACTCTGTTCGCACCCTTTTTGAGTCCCCTTTGCCCTCGAAAGAGACACGTGAGGCAGTGTTTGGGTGGTTACTTACAGCGAGGCTTTATTCTTGTATCAGCAGAAGCGGAAAGACCCAAAGCCCGGGAAAGGTACTGCTATATGTACCCTAGAGTGGCATTGTTCACTTCTGATTGGCTGTTCACTCATCACCCCATATTACGCCCCGGGGATGGGCAGTGACTTTGGCGCGCTTTTGCCTTTTGCACCTGCACAGCTAGTTGTTTACTTGTGGGAGCACAGGATGCCCCGCGCCATCTTGTAATGGCGAATGTTGTCACGCTCACTGCGGCTCCTAACATCTCCCCCTATCAATATTATTAAGATGGAACAGCTTATTGCTATCAAGTGCAGCACCAACTCAGTGAGGGAAAGCAGAGGCCTGATCCCCTGTGCAAAATGAGATATTGTAATGGGTTTCTTCTCTTGTCGTTGTGCAATGAGTAGTACTTCCCATACCATCTCAATGCCTTTTGACAGGGAAAGGGAGCCTCCACCCTGGGGCGCCACCAAGAGAGGAGGTTTTTTTTGGCATCAAACCTTTGTGCAATCAGGCATACTTTCAGGAAATCTATCCACAACTCGTGGAACATTCCCTGTCGAGTACCCACTCGCAAACACCTCTAAATATTCAGGTACCACAGTTATTCAGGCAAGGGCTGGCTAGACTTAGACCTCTCATCAACCCAGTGCAATGGGCTGAATCCTTGGGGTGCATCGACTGAGGGTCTCAGTCATCAGCTACTTTCTTAGCCTAGATAGCCAAATTTCAGGGGGAGATGCTTGCTCAAGGCTACAAGTGCTTGGGCAATAGTGACCTTGTCACGTTTTTGTTGGGCTCTGAGCTTGCAGACAAATCATAACATGAACACTAATCCACAACATAGGGCTGCACCAAACAGGCCTATCCTCACCCTTTAAGAAAGAAAAGGCAGAGGTAAGCCAAGAAGTAAAATCGCCAGGGGTAACAGGGTCCACTCGTGTTCCATCAAGGCTCAAGATCTGGATCTGCAATTGCTGCTGCATCTGGTCCAGCTCCCCAGTCCAACTCCCTTGTAAATAAGCAGAAAGATTATGGCTTTGAATAAATGTATCATTCACAAATCTCAGAGGTGTAATACGTAGATGTGGGTTGCTGACACGCAGCTCATTTGAACCACATCCATGAGCTTCTCCACATGGGCTTGGAGCAAATCAACTCTCTGATTGACCAACAGGATGCCTGATGCCAGGTATGCATCCACTTTCTGTAGAATGGTCAAAGCCTCAGAGGTCTTTTCTGAAATTTAATTAACAACAGTAGCTGCTGTAACTTGATTAGCCAAGGCTATGCCGACTGTCACAACTGTAGCTGCAGAGATGGTAATAGCAGTGATAATGGCTGTAGTTATATCAAAATCTGTCTTCTGTCGAAATAAAGTCAAGTTCTCAGAAGTCTGAACGGGGATAGGGATCCATAGTGGTATACTGGCTATTAGGGCCTGCTTATAGACAAGAGCAGACCAGCACTGGGACATAAAGCAAGTTACATTGGTATAAGTTAGCAGAAGTAGTGCCTTTTAAGAAGGCAAGGGCATAGGTTTTGGAAAAGCAGATAGGATAGCCATCTAAATTCACTATATATACTAGGAACCCGATTTAGGAGAGTCCAAATGAGAACTGAGAGCATCTGCAGATGAATCCTTCGGGGGGTCATTTTCAGGAACCACAAGTCGCCGTGTCAGTCACTCTGGCAGCCAAAATGGGTTGTCTTCTTCCTGTGGAAAAACACAAACTGCTCCCCTGGATCTTATTAAAATAGGATCCGGGCCTTTCCATTGACCAGTCAAAATATCTTTCCATTTTATCATTTCTTTTGGCCTAGTTGTTTCCAGGCAATGGCAATCAGCCGCTGTATTGCCCTGACTGTCCAAATTCAAAAAGTTGAGAGTAAAATGTGCCAGAGAAACAGTAGCTTGTGGTACCATGGGCAGAGCTTCCTCAACTTCTCCTTTTTGTTTTATCAAATAAGTTTTAAGGGTACGATGAGCACGCTCAATGATGCCCTGTCCCTGAGGGTTGTAAGGAAGACCCATCAGGTGTGTCACCTCCATTTGGTGACAAAATTGTCCAAACTTTTGAGAAGTGTAGGCTGGTCCATTGTCAGTTTTAAGGATTTTAGGCTTTCCCTAGGTACTCCAAGCCTCGAGACAATGTTGAATAACATGGGCTGCCTTTTCTCCGGTCAATGGAGAGGCGAACATAACTCCAGAACAGGTATCAATGGAGACATGCAAATGTAATTTGCCAAAGGATGGGATGTGAGTAACATCCATTTGCCAGATCTGTAATGGCCTAATTCCCCGAGGGTTAATTCCGGTATGGGGAACAGGTAGGAATTGACAGCAGTTTTGGCATTGAGTCATGATATCTCTAGCCTCCTTTCTAGTAATGTTAAATCGACATCGTAGTGTCTCAGCTGTCACATGAAACCTTTTATGAAAGGCTTTAGCCAAATCTAATTTTGGCGAAAGGGCAATTGCAATCAACTTTGTGGCTCGATCTGCCAGGTCATTTCCACGGGACATAGGTCCCGGTAAGCCTGAGTGAGCCCTGATATGAGTTATAAAGACAGGGAATCTTTGCTTAGCCAGGGTAAGCTGAATCTTTTGAAAAACTTCTACAAGTCTGCTAGATGTCTTAATTAACCCAGCAACTTCTAATGCTCTCACTGCATTAACCACATAGAAGGAATCTGAAACAATATTTAAGGGACTTGGAAAGATTTCCAGAACCTCTGACACCACTAGGCATTCCACAATTTGAGGTGAGGTTTCATGGTACTGTGTTGGGGGCCGACTTTTAGCAGAAAGCGGCTATCAGCTTTGCAGCCATCTTGAGCCATATACACTGACATGAGACTTGAATTACAATAGCCTACAACAGCTGAGAACACTCCAATAATCTTGGTTTAGATACCTTGAGATTAAAGGCGCATGAGATTAAAGGTGTGTGAGACTAAAAGTGTGTGACTTAAGAGTATGACTTAGAAGTATAGAGATCAGAGTTAGAGACAAGACCTAAGGGCATGATTAAAGGTGTAACTTAGAGGCGTGGCTTAGAAGTAAGACATATAAAAGGCAGAGACAGAACTGATCAGAATTCAGACTATAGAAGACAGAACCAGACATTAGGGAGACTATAGAGGGAGAATCAGACAGGAGATACTTAGAGGAAGAGAGACTGAAGAATAAACGGGATTGAATCACACCCTGTCTGGTCTCCATTCTTTGAGTCTGCCCTCACCCTCGCTCTTGCTGAACCCCGACCTGCAGACCGGAGCAGCAGCTTTGGCCGGGATACAGTGGCCGCCCAAATGTGGGTTGGCCCGGGCCTCAACATTTTGCCTGGGCTGCAACATTTATTTTGGCCGCCCCAACATGGGGCTAGTGTGGACCCCAACATTATTTTGGCGCCCGAACAGGGACTCGAGCTTGGGCCTCAACATTATTTTGGTGCCTGAACGTGGGGCAGCAAGAACGAGAGACCCAGTGACGGACTTTACTGGAAGAAGGATCTGTTGATTATCACAGGAATGTGCCGTGTTGAGAAAGGTAAGGAAATGGGACAAGAAATTAGTCAACCTGAATCCAACTTTCTGCTTTGGTTTGCTTCGAGGAAGGTAATGAAAATGGGACAAGAAATTAGTCAGCCTGAATTCAACTCTCTGTTTTGGTTTTGTTATTTGCTGCTCACATGTGTTAATTTTCTGCTTTTGTTCTTGAATGCTGTCTTTTTTGTTCAAAGTAAAAGGAAGCGTAAGTTAGAATCCAAAATACAACCAAAGGTTGATGACAATTTGTCAGAGCCAGATTGTGCTGACCAAGAGAAAGAGGAAGTCAAATTTTATGATGCTGAAATGCCCCCTCCCTATGCACCTCCACCTCCAAGTGCTCCCCGAATGGAAATGGTGGTTATAGATCCCATAAGGGAGTTACAGGAAAAAATATCTGTTCTTAAACAACAAATAAAGCTAGAAAAAGAGTATCAGGACTTAATTAATCAGCTACAAAAATTAAAGACAGGAAAGATGTCTCAAGACGTAAACTGTGAAAATCCCCTGACTCCTTGCATTCCTCAACCAGGAATCCAAAGGCAGTCCCTATCACCTAGCTTAAGATTAGCCACAGATCAGCCAGAGGAGGGAAAGGCTGAGGCTTTCCCTGTATCCGAGACTAGAGACAATCAAGGAGTTGCTTGGAGACATCACACAGGTTTTAATTTTCAAATTATTAAGGAATTAAAAAATGCAGTATCTCAATACGATGCCACTGCTCCTTTTACTCTTGCAATTTTGGACTATGCCACAGAGGAGTGGCTAACTCCTAGTGATTGGAATACATTAGCAAGAGCAGTTCTTAGTGGTGGAGACTATTTAATTTGGAAATCAGAGTATCATGAGAATTGCAAAGAAACAGCTAGCAGAAATATTCAGGCAGGCAATGGTTGGTCTTTTGATGCCTTAGTAGGAGAAGGGCAATTTGCTTCTAGTAATAACCAGATGCAATATGACCCAGGTTTATTTGCTCAAATTCAAAATGCAGCCATGAAGATATTAGCAATGCTGAAATCTGGGTCCTAAATTCAGGCTAGCCTCTCACAAATTGGATGCTTTCAGTTACATGTTCTTTCTTAATACCTTTTATAAGTTTCAAGAAGCTTTGCAAGGCTTGAGGATATATAGAGCTACATACCTGCTCTATATTATATATAAGTGATATTTCCTTGAACTTCCATGTAAGGGTATATTAACATCTTCAAAAACATATAAAAGGTATTCTCAGTTCCTTAGATTTATCTTATTACACCTACAAGAAAAAGTTATTAATTTAAAACAATTAAGATAATAAAGATAATGTTTAAGTTCTTTCTGTGAAAACTGATTATCTCTTAATCCATATATACATAAAAATTTTAATCAGTTACTAAAATCTAATATTTTGTTTTTTAATTTTATCATTTGTATCACAGACTGGGATGAGTGAAAGCTGAGCTAGGAATGTAAAGATATTAATTTAATTAATGAGTGGAAAGAAAAAGAAAATATCTTGGCCTTTTACACTATTCTTCAGTCATTTCTATTACTGGGGAGACCTGATCACAGTGTAGCACTGATTAAGGAAAATGCACATTCACTTTCCCATGCTTTTTGAGAATTGCTTTGTTTTAATGTACAGGCAGGAGAAGAGAATGCTGACAACATGATATTACATCAGACTCTAGACTGTCAGGCTGGGTCACTAACTTCTGTACCAGAAAACAACTCAACAGTTTAATTTTGTTATAATAGCTGGAACAATTCTGTTAGCATCTTATGGTCCTATCGACTCTACAGAAAAATAGACTCCTGAGTCTTTTACTCTTGCCTACTATACCACTCGTCTTTCAACCTACCAGGAAGATAACAGAATATCTCCATGATATTCTCTGATAGAGAAAAAAAGAATGTTCTTTTCTTCCCATGATAGATAATCCAGTTAGGTACTAGTCATCTGGATATTAATAAATTTCTTAAGAAATCTTATGTAAGGCAGAGGCAGGCGGATTTCTGAGTTCGAAGCCAGCCTGGTCTACAGAGTGAGTTCCAGGACAGCCAGGACTACACAGAAAAACCCTGTCTCAACACAACCCCCCCCCCCAAAAAAAAAAAAGAAAGAAAGAAAGAAATCTTATGTAAAGAAGTTTAGGAACTCTAGCTAAACATATATAGGTCAATACAATCATTTTCCTGCCTATTATATAAATTTTTATCCTGTGTATGTTCTCAACCACTGTCACTTTGGCCATGACCCCTCCTCTTTTTTAATGGTATCCACTTGACTCTGTAATGAATTCTGTCTATATTCTATACTATGTACTTTATCAAATTTCTGTGAAATGGAGATCATCATAAACCAGGAGCTGACGAGAGTTTATAGTGTAATCATGGTAAAACTGGAAACCAAAATATGATACTGAATAAAACAGAGTAGTTTGTTCCTTTCCTGATTGCCTAAGAATTATACACCCAAGAATGCAAACTTGTTGAAAGTGATCATGCTAAAAAGTAATACTTGGAAGTTAAATACAAAAAATATATTTAATTATTTTCTTAAGGATATGTTCTAACAATTTCAAGGGATATGGCTTACAATTTAGAGCTGATTAATTAAGAAGTATTGTCCATTTTCATGTTCTTGATTTAAAGTGAAAAATTTAAAGATCAATACAGATGGGAATTTGACTACTATATATTGAGGTCAAAAAGAGAAAACATCAAGGCAGGCTAGCTGAAGACTGCAAAAACTGCAGGAATGAGGGAATTTAAAAAAAGATGGAGCTTACACTTTTAAAAGACTACAGAATTCTAGAGCGACCTGAAGGCCAGACGGGAATATTTAAAAAGGGCTGAAGAACCAGGTGTGCAGGATTTTGTACTCTACAGGTTTTATTAATGGGAGATGAAATTGCCATCCCCCTAGACTAGAGTGAGCCTTGGGTGTGAAAGTCAGTGTACATCCTTTTTAGACATCCAGGAAGACAGTATTTAATTATCTTTGCTTTAGCCTTGTGGTGGCCTAAGTGGGCTTTATGTAGCCTGGAATCCAGGATGAGCTCAGTGTGGTGCGGAGTAACTAATTATATTTATACTTGTCAATTTATGCTTTGATCATGTTAGATTTGAGGCACGAAGGGAAAAATGGCAAACTCCATTTCTTCTGGTTCACATTTTTAGCATTTGTTAGCTTTGTGTCAGTTTTAATTACTATCTTCAGTTTATTCCTTAAATATGAATGCTACTTTTAGCCTGTTTCATTGATTCTTCTTTAACTTTACAATTAGTTTCAAGAAGTTTATGAGTATTTTGAACTCATAAAAAGGTCAAAACCTATTTTGATTTAGTTTTAATTTAGTGATGGAGGATGTCTCCTGAAAATGAGTTCTGAGAAGCTTGGAGATTTTCTTTTGTTCACCTTGGAATCTTACTCCTAATTTTTGGTTAAACCTTTGCCTAGAAGAGTATCACTGATCAATCCATTTTTATCAGAGAAGATACAATACTGATATTCATGTATAAAATAGTGACAGGGAAGTAGACACATGCAATGGGTCTGTTCATTCACTTCCTCTTCCCTAGAAACCCTTATGAAAATGTGTTCTTATGGAATCTAGAAAGGAAGTTCATGTTGGGTCAATGAATGTCTTACATAGCTTTTGTTACAATAGATTTAAATCCATCTTCTGGCTAGTTAGCTGTCACTTAGAGAGGATTAGCAGGATTAAGACTCAACTCCTGAACCACAGTACTTGGGGGAAACAACAATGTTTTGCTGTCATCACTGCTTGGTTATATTACTGTCTTTCTTTTAAAACCATATGATCTCAAGATAAATTTCTTAAGGTGACTGTCAGTTTTACTATTATAACATATATTAAAAGGAACTATCACAGTCTTAGGTTTCATGGGAGTGTGATGATTAATTATAATTACGTAATTCACTTAGGCAACTAAGGAGAATATTTGGTCATAGAGCTGATGGGGATTGGGTAACATTCTTTTATTTCTTCCTCTTTTTCAGAATTTAATTCTATGAGTACAGTATTTACATCATTTTCACCCATTGCTTTTCTCTTCTAAGTCCCCCATGGTCCACTGGATTTCTCAAATATATAAAAGTAATCTGCTATTTATTATTAATTTTTATTTCAATTTTGTATTAAACTAGCTCTGACAATTTCAGACCTGTACATGCTGCATCTGATCTCCCTCTACCCTTTCTTCTTTTCCTCCTACCCGTCTCAATACCTTACCCTTCCCATCTATCTTCCACTTAGTAGGTTTAGCCCTGCTACCCATTTAGTTTATTCTTAACTGTCTGTATCACGATTGAAAACTCTATTTTGGAGTCTGGTGGATCACTAGTAATTACACATCTGAAGACAGTGACTCCCATTTTCTTTATCCTGTCTATTTAAAATAGTACAGCAGCAAGGAGTCAGTTCCTCCTCCATTTTAACAGGAATTTAATGTGCCCACTCTTTTCTCAGACTCAGTGTTACCATCTAGAGTTATTGAAGGTACTTGATTGTGCATTGCTCAGAAGATCTCAGCCTTAGCTAAAGAATCTTGATTTTTCTGGGGATCAGAGATGAAGGGAAACTCTAAGTAGTGCACACAATGCTAAAGGTAAGTGAAAGTTGAGGGAATTGGTCTTAAAATGTCATTCATCCTATCTCCTTCAGGATTCAGAAAACAACAGCAACAAGGGCATAAATACATTTTAAGAGCTAGAATACAGGGAGAAAGGCTGAAGATTGTTATTTTCTGCATATTATTAAGTCCTATAAAATTATGTTTCCTTGTATTAAGGTTAAAAATGAGAATTTTAATATGAAAGGGTACCTAATAGGTTTCCTCAATTAAATAATTTACCACTAAAACAAAAGTTCTATGAGTCTTGGTGAATATGCATATATGTCCAATGTGGAAACCTCATTTATACTTCATTAATATTAAAACAGTAGAGTCAATATAAGAGATTTAAACAGCACTATAAATATGCCTATTCTCTAAAACCACAGTAACTTAACAAGATTTTCAACATTGATATCTTGAGAAAAAGTAATATGTAGCCACATACAATTTCACATGTATAATTATTATTTATATGAAATTTGGTAATATAATTTATATATAGACCCTCCATATTATTTCAATCTGTACACATATCTGTATGTTATGTACTACTATAAATATTGTATCCTCATCTTTTCTTCCCTTATACACAATATTAAATCAGATATGCTCACACTAACTAAGAGTTAAGCTGTATTGGCATTCTATAAAAGTAAAAACAAATTAATAAACATATATATATATATATATATATATATATATATATATATATATATATATATATTCAGTCACTGAGTATAGTTACATAGAAGAGCAGAACTTAAGAAAACAAACCAAGTTTACTACATTTCACTGTTGACCATTTTACTGACCTGGGCTGGAATGATGTCTACACAGTTAACATCTCTTGTAGAGGATCAGAGTTTAGTTTTCAACATCTATGTTCTATTCTCAGTATCCATGTCCAGTGAGTACTCTAACTCTAACTTTAGGGGATCTCATTTCCTCCTTTAGTCTTCAACTGTTCTTGCATGTATGTGTTGTACACTGACCAACACAAGCACATACACACACACATAAATAACAATAGAAAAAGAAATTTTAAAATAAAATTTTAAAAAAAGGCTGAAGAGATGGCTCTGCAGTTATGAGCACTGGGTGCTCTTCCAAATTACACAAGTTTCTTCTGTACATTCACATGGTGAACCACAGCCATCGGGAACTTCAGTTCCCAAGGATTCTATGCTCTTGCCTGTCCTCCGCAGGCAACAGACATGGAAGTGGTATATGAAGGCAAGAAACCAGTAAATTTTAAATAAAATGAAAACAAAACAACTATAATCCTAAGACACAGATGTATCCTGGAATGGAAACATAAAATTTCAATATGGCTAGAATACCCCTGACAAAGTTTGTGAAGCAAGAGCCGAACTACAGAGATTCAAGGAGCTCTTGGATAATTCATCTAAACATTGATATACTCATGTGTGTGAAGATACCATGCACTAAAGGAAGAGAATTGCCACAAAAAGAAAAAAATTGCTCTGAATTCAGGGGAGATTAGAAATATCTGCCTTGCCATCAGCCAAAAGAGAAAGCCATGTCCCATGAAGCATTGGTGTTGCTCATAAGAAATACAAAGCCATCCACAAGTTTCATGTGACTATTATAATGTAGTAAAATAATTAGATAATACAGCTTAATGTAACTGAAGTGAAAACAAGAAATTGTGTACCCACAAGAAGATTTTTAATATCCTTTTCAATAATTTATCAAACCAGCAAGCAGAAAATTCACAAAAATAGATTTATCATTTTAGACTATATAAACTAATACTTTATTAAAGAGCTTTGTTTCTACATCCACAGAGAATATTACTGTATAAATTTTTATACCATATACCATCTTTTGCTTTCTTTTTCTGGCAAAGTAATTGTGTCTTTATGAAGTAAGTTAGAAGTGGTTTCTTTATTTTATCATATGAAAGAAATAATATGGGTTTATTTTTTAAGTCACATAGAATTGTCTCCTGAGACAACTTTGATCTGTGGATTTACTATTTTTGATTTTTCAAAAACAAACTCTAATTTCTTTACAGTATTAGTAATTCAAATTTTCTACTTTATATCAATAACTTAAATATTTTGTTATTTAAGAGATTCTGTCAGTGTCATCAAATGTGCACTTAGGGGACTGTTTGTAAAATTTCTGCATTATCTTATATAAACATGTACAGTTTAAGGAAGTTTCCCAGTTCAGGCATCAGAGAAATAAGATCAGAGCAATGGGTATTTCTTTCATGCTCAAGAGCTACTTTTTCCATAATGTTGCATCCTCATCACTTCCTACCTCACCTCTTCTTCAGACACTGCTTCATGATTACATATTGTAGAACTTTATTTTTTTTTAACTTTTTATTTATTCTTTATAAATTTCACATCATGCAGCTCAATCTCACTCATCTCCCTATCCCTTCATATCTGCCCTCTATCATGTAAAAGGAAAATAAAGTAAGATAGAATAAAATAGAAAACAACTTCATAAAATCTTGTCATGGGAGCTGTAGAATCCCACAGTGTGTCACACAGTATAAACATTAGCTTACAGATCATTGCAGCAAATGTCCATTGCCTTGAGTCATTGGTCCAGTTTGAAGCCTTTGGCGACTGCTACACTATCAATAGTGGATCCCCACTGGCTCTTCCCTCAGAAATCATGTTGTTGCTTTGTATCATGGAGCTCCTACAGCTTTGGATTTCTAAGACCAGCTCTTCTACACACTGCAGCAGTACATAGATGAGTAGATGTTAGGGTGGGCCCACTCATAGCCATGGATCTGGGCCAGGAAGTTGGTTGAGTTAGCCAGCCTATTAGCTCTCCACACCATCTGGGTAAGTTCTAGAGCACTGCTCCTGGCTAGCTCACATAATGTAGCAGCCAGTCAAGAGTTGTGGCTCTCATGGCCATGGGGCCAGCTCACCTGGACATTTTCCACAAGGGATTTCTCTACTATACTGCCCAGACTTGGAGTAGTATGGCTGGTGAAGGACAGGGACAGCTCTCCTGATTTCATGTCCTTGGGGTCAACCCTTCCCCTTGTTGCCTGGTATGGGTGGTGAGGGATGACAGTTGAGATGGGCATCTCTCCCTAGGCCCCTCTACTTCATGGCTCTCATGCTTCACTCCCTCACAGGGTTAGGGTTTTCTCTATTGCCCAGGTAAGGGGCAGTGTCAGCTCAGTATATAGCCTCAGGCAGCAGCCCAGACCAGGGACATCTGCATAGCCTTTGGTGGTAGCACAGGCCTGGGACATCAACATAGGCCCCACTTGCCATAGAACCATGGAACTAGGCCTGCTTCCAGCAGCAGCATGGGTCCAGATGTATCCATGACCTCATGTGGCAGTGCAGGCCCCTCAGAGCAGCATATACCCTACCCCCACAGTGACACTGTCCCCAAACGCCATTACATATTCACCTGCTATAGTGGCACTTGGGTATTTTTATTCTAGCCACCATTCAATCTTTCAATTTATTTTTATTATAAGACTATAATACAATTTATTTATTATTGGCTTTCTGATGAATATCTGGATTGCCACTAAGATTTAAATAATGACATAAATGTTCTGTGAACATCCCTGTACTAGCCTCATATTGGATGTGTATTTTGTGCTGTGGAATGGTGAGATAGTTATACAAGGTTTATGCTTAAATTTCAAAGCAAAAGCACTGTTTTCTGCTTTTTTTAAAACTCCCCATAGGAATCATCTCATAAGCAGCCACCAAACCTAGATACTATGGCTGATGCCAAGAAGTGATTGCTGACAGGAGCCTGATATAGCTGTCTCCTGAGAGGCTATGGCAGACTCTGACCAAGACAGATGCAGATGCTTGCAGCCAACCATCAGACTGAGCACTGGGACTCTAATAAAAGAGTTAGGGGAAGGTCTGAAGGAGCTGAAGGAATTTTCATTTCATAGGGAGAACAACAATATCAACCAACCAGACCCCATAGAGCTTCTAAGGACTAAACCACCAACCAAGGGTGCACATGGAGGGACCCACAGCTCCAGCTGCATATGTAGCAGAGGGTGGCCTTATCTGGAATCAATTGGAGGAGAGGCCCTTGGTACTGTAGAGACTCCATGCCCCAGCATAGTAGAATGCCAGGGCAGTGAATTGGGAATGAGTGGGTGAGTGGGGGGGGGGCATTCTCATTGAAGTAGGAAGGAAGGGGGATGGGATAGGGGGTTTGCAGTAGAGAAAGTGGATAACATTTGAAATGTAATAAAAGCAAGTAATAAAAAGAAAAACATTCTAGTAACCTCCAAAAAACCCACTTCCAATAGATTAGATTAGAATATCAGTTGATACATAACCTCACAAGTAATTGTAAAAATTGGTGATGTTTACTTTCTCATATTTTTATATTTATTCTTTTATTATCTTATACCTGAATTCAATGTATCTTGGTCCTATCTACTTCTGACTTTCTTCTCTTAATTACCCATAAGCCTTAAACATATCTTACTCTCTGCTTCATGTTTGATGTTCCTTCTCCTTTCCTTCTCTCTCTCCCTGCCTGTCTGCTATCTTCCCTTCCTTCCCTCCTTTCTTTCTGTATTTTGTTTTTCTCTTATTTGTCTTTCATATAGCCCATGGTATTTGATTACTACTACTCATATATGAACAAGTATGGAACCAAGTATGGAACCAAGCATTTGGACATAACCTACCGGAGGCCACATACATAGGGAAAGGCTCTTACCTCTGCTGATACACCTTAACTGCCATTGACAACTAAGCTGAGGTTAAAACATTTGAAGCCTCTCACACCCCCTTGCTATAACCATCACTGGCTTATTCTTGTAAGTTTTATGCAAATAAGACCAGAAGCTGTGACTTCCCATATGCAATAGAGATTTCATATCTAGAAAATAGTAGTTCTGAACACTTCTCATTTCCTATCTCTTCCAGTGTTTACAATCATTCTTTTGACAAGATTCTCTAAATTTTGCAGTGACAGTAGATGTTCCTTCTATGGCTGAACACTTGTGTGTGTGTGTGTGTGTGTGTGTGTGTGTGTGTATGTGTGTGTATAAATGCATATACATACATGCATGCAATAACAACTCAATAAAACATGAGGCCTTGAATTTGAAAGAATACAAGAGAGAATATAATGAAGGATTTTGAAGGAGAAAAGATATATAATTATATCTTATATAATAACTATATAAGATATATAGTCATATAATTATATTTTAATCTCAAAAAAATAAAAGAAATGAAATAGCTTACTGGCTTATAAACACTTTAATTTAAATTTAACATTTGTTTTCCATCCTCTAAATATATTGCATTGATATGTGTTTTTTCTGTTTTCTTTGGAGGGGTTGGTGTAAGCAATAAAAATGAATGGCTCTGTTCTGATAGATAACTTGAATTCTTCTAACCATTCACCTATTATTCCCATAAGGAAGAGTGTTAAAACAGTTATGTTACTACAATTCATTTTATCTTCTTTTAATAATCTTGGGTCCTAAGTATCTACCTAAATTTTCTGCCTCTTTTAATATATATTCATTCACTAAATTAGGTACATACTTATGTATTTATTCACTTACCTATTTGAGAGGTCACACACCACCACCATGATGAAGAGCAGTTCTTATCTTCTTCCATGTGGACTTTGAGATCAAATCTTTGGTCATTTATCTTCTAAGCTACCTCATTGTTCTCTAACTATAATATTTATGTAAAATATATTTATGGTAATAGTTTACTAGAAGTTTATATTTCCATGTAAAGTCTTTCTATTTTATGTAACTCTGGGGAAAATGAGGCACTGTGATATAGAAATGCTCACATTTCTATACTACTATGCATTGTTCTGATGTACTGTATTTTCTTTGAAATGAGGGCAGCCATAAAACACTCCATATGTGAAACTAAGCAAACAGTAAGTCTTTTACTTCAGGACATACTTGATTCACTGAGATAGCTTATTATATACCTAGCATCATTTCTTTGCCCAGACTACAGCACCTTAACATCATTGTTCTAATAAACTTCTAGTTCATCAGGATATGCTTAAAACTGTAGGCTTCCAAGCCTCTCTCTTTTGTAAAGCTATTATATTGTAAATCTTATTCGCTCTTAGAACTTGGAAAACATTGAACGTCTGTTTTATATTTACTGAACTCCAGATATACAGTTTAATTAAATCTATGATTCCTTTAAAATGAACTATGAAAATGTGTTTATTAATTTAATATTCCTAATTACTATTGCTTAAAAGTAATTTTATTAAAAAGTCTGTTATTTTCTCTGTAATTTTCCTTTGTCTGAAATGTCATTTCTTCATGTATTTGGAGACTTTATTGTTATTCATTTGAGAGTACGCTGGTTCCATTCTAAAAACGAAATAAAATAAAATGAAGCCAAAACAATCCCAAAGACCAAATTAAATGACTAGTATATATCAAGATAAACTTTGTAAATTAGCAACCATTTTACACATATTATTTGAACGTGGCTATTTATTGTTGTTATGTAATGTGGATATTAATTAGCATGATTGCTTCATCTCTATTGTTTGTTCTGTAATTGCTGTGTGTGAAGGTACAAGTGACTGTTGGTATGGATTGGTATATATATCTGAAGGCATTTGTGCAGCTATGTATAATAGTATATAAAGGTCAAACGTGAAACTTGGGGTGCTATCTCAGGCATTTTTGCAATAGGGTATCACATTAGTATAGAAATCTTCCTACAAGCTGTATTGGCTGGCCAGAGAAACCCAGAGATTTACCTTTCCTCACCTCTTCAACACTGGAAATGCAAGTGCATACTGCCATGTCTATGCATTGTAATTTGGATTCTGGAGATTGAGCTCAAACTCACATATGTATGCTACAAGCATTTTACTAACAGGTCTTTCTGACTAGCTTTCTTCTTTCAGTTTTTAAGGATCCAACATAGCTGTCTGTCTGAATGCACTGCACAGTTATTTCTTCCACACTGAAAAAATTCTTCTTGAAAGTTCAAGGAGACATTTATTTTTAATAAAATTAATAGACTTAGAAAGTAAAAGAAAGAAGTCTCAGGAAGGTCCTGAAACTTAAAAGTTTCTTTTTAAGTTTCAAAAACCTATGATCAATTGTTGGGAACAGGAAACTCCAATGAACTAAACTGCCTGCGAGTTTCACAGGAACCGCCAGCTTGTGCATTTTAGAAGTCAACATCTAACCTAGAGTAACCCTTTTTCTGTGATACTGCTGATCTTGAATCACATATGTTCCTGTATGTAACATCTAAAATCTCGTTTGTTCATTAAGTTACATTTCAAAGATGGCTTGATCTGTCATCAATGCTTCACCTAGAGAACTCATTTCACAGTTGTGAAAATCACAGTTTTTCAACTTTACGTGACTAGACAGAATAATTTTTAGGAAATATAGAAAAAAGTTCTTCCCTAGTTTTTAAAAGTCACCATTAATTTTATTTTTGAGAAGTTTCTGCCTCTTGAGTTTCCATTTAAAAAGATGTCTGACACAAGGGCAGACCCTAATATCATTACAGAGGCTGACATCTGTAAGACTGACAGGAAACTCAGCTGTTGACATCTAAGTAACTTTTTCTTTTTCTAGATAATCTCTCACTGATGTTCACAAAGCTTGGTGTCCTAACTGACTCTAAATCCTGCCAAGTTGACGTTGTTGCCTTTTAAATTGAAATAATAAGAATTAAGTATAGGAAAATGATGCCTTTCCATATTAAAATATCTTTTACTCATTGTCTTGAAATATTTTTGTATCATTTATACTTTCCTAGAGAAAGTGTTATATGATATTTTGCTATTCAGATCTCTGGAAAGATGGTTACACAGGGGTATAATATTTTGATAAGTTCATATTCCTAGCACTTGACCTGTGACATTTTAAGAATAACAGCTGACAATTCTTAGACTCCAAGTTTTCAGATTTTAAACCTTATTTCCATTTAAATCTTTTGTGCTCATAGAAGAATTTCTATAATGTTTGTATAATATTATAGTATTGGAGCTTTCAAGATTAGTATATTGTTAAACAAATTATTAAATCCATAGAAGATCTCTATCTGGTGGCTGCTACTGTAAAAATTTAAATTTACTTGCATGCAATTTCATTAATACAGAGGATGTTTTCTACAGAAATTATGGCTTTTTCATGTATTATTTCTGATTTTGGTTTGACTATGAAGAGTAACATTTGAAATTTGAGTCATCAAATATAACTACTTCAGTATTATAAACTACTAAACTTAATGGTGTCAGATTTGAAATGAATGAAATAGAGGAAAAGACAGATGTAGTATACATTTTTTCAGAAAACATTAAAATAAAAGTATTCAAATAAAATTAAGTATGATGTTGATATTGGTACAACTTTGTCTGGAATTGTTCAGAAATTGTGGTCTGCAGATTATTAAACTGCTGTCTGTTTTTACTACTCATTTTACATCTCTCAGACGTGCTTGGTGTATCCTTCTGTAGACACATCTATCTTCATGGTATCTGTGTGAGGAATTTTAATACAGCAACATGGATAATCTGGCAAAGGATAACATTCAAAAACCTTCTAGGTCTTTATGATTCAGCAAGAATGCAGACATACCATGGATTACAGTGTAACCTAACTGAGATTCAGAAATTCCCTTAGTACACACATTTAATCCCTAAACATGAAGGGAAGGTTAATTTGTAGAAAGAAGTAGCCATGCTTCAAAGTGATGAGTTATTGAGGATCAAACAAAGTGATGATTTGAGAAAGTTTTAAAATAATGAGTCAGAGATTGGATATACTCAACTCTCAGGAGGACAGGAAAAAGAGGCCACTTAAGGGCAGCATGAGCAGAGAAAAGTAGTAGTGTCATGACAGTTTTTACCAGCAGAGTTTTACAGTGACTGTTTGAAAACAAAATATAACAAAACAAAAACAACCAACAAACCAAATAAACAAACAAAAAAACCAAAACAAATAAAAAAAAACCCCAAGCTAGACACAGGTAAAGAATGAGTGAGCCAGAGAATAAGAAGAAAAAAAAAATAGAACAAATTGCCAGACTTAGTTGGAGACCAAGCAGAGCAATTCAATGAGAAACCAAGAGAAGCTGATTTGAAACAATCAGCTTACAGAGGCATTTGAGCTAGAACAATTGAGTAGAACAAGCCAGCCAGGGTTCCAAAAAAACTGGAAAGGGTGAGATTATTCAGCAGTAAGTGAGATGGCAATTACAGCTGTTACACTTACACGTCTGTAAAAACATTACAGAGATAAAATGATGTATCTCTAAAGATCTCTCAATGTCAGAAAACATCTTGCCACTCTCACATCCTAATAATTTTCCTAATAGCAAACCTGGTGTCTTAAACATAGGACACAGTTTAAAAAATAGCAATGTTATATGATCATTTTCTGGATTGCTATAATTTTTTTCTACCATATAATTTAACATTACCAGTCTAATCCTATCCAAAGTATACCTCCCTTTAAAAGAGTTGAGCATATTTATAAATCCACCCTAAAGTATTTGATTTATATTACTATGAGTTTTCCAAATCTTAACCAATACATAGTATCAAAAAGTATAGTGACTGTGGGCTGGCTAAATGGATCAGTGGTTAAGAGCCCAGGTTCCTCTTCCAGAGGACCTGGGTTCAATTCTCAGCAAACATATAGCATCTCCTAACTGTCTGCATTAGACATACAATTAAGAAGACTACCAAGGCACATAAACTAAAAATAAGTAAATTAATTAAAAATTATAAAGTGATGTGGTGTAATCCAGTAATAACAAGTAATCCAGAATTGCTCTAAATTATTTCATAGTATATAGCTTTTGGTTAGACACAGTTCTCTGCCATCATAAGGGGATCTGCTTCCTACTTTCATAGGAAGGACTTGGCATTCATGTTCTAGAATAACAATAGAAAATCCCATCTCTATAAAAATATAAATGTGAGAATAAATGTAATAAATGAATAAATGTAATTATTCATATTTATTCTTTAATCTTTTGTTACAGTCCAGTCTTTATCTCCCTCTCTTTATCTTCCCTCTGACTCTTCCTCATCCCTTACATCTGCAACCCCCCATATCCAAGAAGATGTCCCCATCTCACCAGAACTCCCCACTCCCTGTGGCCTCAAGAGCCTTGAGGGTTAGGTGCATCATCTCTCATTGAGTCCAAACCAGGCAGTCCTTTGCTGAATATGCTTGATATATGCTTCATATCAGCTGATGTATGCTGCCTGGTTGGTGGCTCAGTGTCTGAGATATCTTTGGGGTCCTGGTTAGTTGAGACTTCTGGTTTTCCTATAGTGTTGCCCTCCTCCACCTCACTTTCTTTCAGTCTTTCCCTAATTAAACCACAGGGGTCAACAGCTTTTGTCCATTGGTTGTTTATAAATATCTGCATCTGGCTTTCAGCCGCGTCTTGGGCATTTCATAAGACACTCATGCTACACCCCTGTTTGTAAGCACACCATGACATCAGTAATAGTGTCAGGCCTTCCCTTGAGCTGGGTCTCAATTTAGGCCTGTCATTGGACTTCCTTTCCCTTAGGCTCTTCTCCATTTTTGTTCCTGCAGTTCTTTCAGACAGGAAAAATATAGGTCAGAGTTTTTGACTGTGAGATGGCAACCTCATCCCTCACTTGATGTCCTGTCTTTCTACTAGAGATGGACTCTCAAAGTTCTCTCTCCCCACTGTATGGCATCTAAGGTCCCTTCCTTTGATTCCTGAGAGTCTCTCACCTCCCAGGTCTCTGGTACATTCTGGAGGGTCCCTGATGTCCTACCTCCCAAGGTTGCTTGTTTTCATTTTTTCTGCTGGCTCCCAGGGAAGTCCCCTGCCCCAAATACCTGGCCATGTTTCCCTCTACCCCTCCCTGACACTCTAGCCCAACCAGATCCTTCCCCATTCTATTGAATTGATTCCAGATAATATCAGAAAATCAACTTGGGTAGGGGCCATTGTTAAAGAATCAAGACTATTAAATTTATAGAATAACCCCCAAATCTACTCATATTCTATAATCAATTGATCAAATTAAATTTCCTGTGGTAAACACTGAGATAAATTTCAACATATACCTATTTATATGTATCACAATTTGCTTTTATATAGCTATGTATATACAATGATAAAGACACATAACTAAAATATATATGAATAATAAGCACTGCTTAACTTATAAAGGTACATTTGCTTTTTAGATATGAATTATGGTGACTAATAAGATAATATTCTATTAAAATTTTCAAGTTGCAAACTACTATTGAATTATATGGAAATTTATTATTAATAATTTAAAGTTTTATATTTCAGTTGGTTATTTGAAAACATAAATAGGAATATATGTAGTTATAATTAAATTTAAAAACTTAAAGGGAAAGCCAATTTAAACATATAAAATCATTCAATATTGCTCTACTCATTCACCAGAAGATGAAAGCTCTTCATTTCTATTTATATAAGTGTTTAATTCCATGTGTTGAAAAGAGAATTGTGTGATGAGCAGTCCTTGCCAACTCAAAGGTTATAATTTGGCTTGCTATCCACAATCTTTGGTGTTATAGTTTACATCTATGCAACTGCTATATTGCTTCTAAAGATGCACAGTATTTATTTAAATGAGAAATATACTTGGATACCAAAATAGATGCTGACTTCTTTTTTCACTAATAATAAGAGCACAGCTTGAGATACTGTCTTGATTAAATAATAAATCAGTCTTCTTTGAACTACATTATGTGTATATTTTTTCACACTAAAATGTATACACTCATTTTTCCTATTTATATCTTAACATGTATGTAAATAGTTATAAATATGCTTTTCTAATTTATCTATGAACCTCACTCTGTTAATGAACAATGAAAATGAAATTTCAAATTCCTGGTTTGAATTTCATTAGAAGTAAATTCTAACTATATAATAGAAGTAAATTCTAACTGTATTCTAGCTGGTTTTAAAGACACTTTGCTCATGACAAGAGTGTTTCTTGCAATACCTAGCCCTGCTGTTAAAGTTTAATAGTTCATAAATTAGCAAGTGTCACTGCTTTGAGCTCTATCATTTATTTTTATTGCATCAAAAAATTGGCTTGTTGGTTTAGGTCATTAAACATTTACACACTTAACTTTCTCACCACTAAAATCTATGACTCTTTGCCAGCACCTCAGCAGACTGTATAGTACTTAATATTTTGTCCTCATAAATTGGAATATAATTCAGTAATATAAATTACTTATCTAAAATTGATCTCACTCTGGAAGCTTACAAATTAGTCGCCTCGTTTAAATGAGTTACTGCCTAATATGTCAGAATAATCCATTCGTTTTCATGATCTAATTACATCAATCAGTTGCATCTGATAATTTTTAAAGGATGCTGGCTATGAATCATAAATATATGATGAATAAAATTACATCAATCATCAAGACCAATCCTGCAGGCCGCTGTGCCATAGTATTGTCCATGCTGCTTTGCTTAATGTTAATTAACACTCTTTTCCAAGTTTGCCAACTTAACTTAATATTAAAGACATTTAAGGTTCACTACAAACAATACATTTAAAACATTCTCTGTACATAATTTTATATTTATAAATTTTGTTTTTTTTTTAAAACTGACCAGTGGTTTTATTGAGAAATGTCTTGGTATTTGGAAATTAGTGAAAATTCAAAGAGTTTTGAAAGTTTAATATACGTGTCAGCTTCATTTGAACACTTCATTTTATTTCTCTACATTCTCTAATGGATGCTGGTAGCATTTTGTGTATTTGCTTTTTTTTTTTTTTTTTTTTTTTGGACTCTCATGGCTGTACCAAGTCTCTCAGAAGTAAGAGTACCAGAATGAATGTTGGCAACTCAGCTGGACTCCTCTATGGTTCAGTTTTAGAAAACATTACAGTTAATTGTCTTGGAGTTCCTCACAACATTTTTGATTTTACTAATGTACTGCTTTTTACTTCCTTATTTATTCCTTCATTAGTTATTCATACACTTATTTTATTACTCAACAAGTAGATTCTAAGCAGAGCATTCAGAAAGATGTTCTTATATGATCTTAGTATTTACTACACTGTCTGGGTAGGATGAGTACTAGAATATCCATTTAATTATAAATCATAATTTACAAATATGTCTTACGTTTTCCCCCTTTGTAACCTAGAAATACCAGATAAAAACTTTTAAAACAATCCTCTTCTTTTTTTCCTTTGTGTGTCCTTTATTCCATTGGTTTTCTAAAGATTATTAACTGTTAGTTTGGAAGGAAATAAAGCAGAAAATAGCAATATTTCACATCTTTACAAGAGATAATATTGTGGGATAAGTGTGATTGTTCTAAGAGGTAGGTAAAATAACTGCATGCTAGATTTTAAAATTCATAAATACCGGGATAATTACTAAGTGATACAGAGGAAGTTTTACATGTTGCTTGATTGAGTAGAGATTACTAGTACCATTTTTAGGATGTGTTTTTCAGTTTCTTTATTTGTTTCTCTGAATGAACACTTATAAAACTTTAGCATTGAACTTAATAAATAAAGAGATGGCTCAGTGGTAAAAGTTATTTGTCCACAATCCTGAAGTCTAAGTTTGTTCTGAAAATTGAAATAACTCAGTGCTGAAAGTTGTTTTTTTTATTTCACACACACACACACACACACACACAGAGAGAGAGAGAGAGAGAGAGAGAGAGAGAGAGAGAGCAAGTGTGCATGCATGCACACACTCACACACACAATGATTAAATGTACCTTTTAATTTAAAATATTGCATTCGTATGAAAGGAGTAATGTACTGAACAACTTGCTGTATAGAGAAGAGCTAGAGACTACACAGAGGCTCTAATTTGTACTTCTTTCTGTGCTATTCTATGATAAAATGTCTCAATACTGAACATTTTAAGAAATCTTGATTTTTTTCTACTACTAAACATAAACCTTAACTTGTAAGTCCAATAACATCCCCCATTACTCACTCTATTCTTAGCATTATAATTTAAATCATATTTCTTGCAGCATAAAATCAATGAGGAATATTCATTGTCCCACTTGATGCCCTTTACATGAAATGTGCAAAAGCATACCATATATAATATAAAAACATTACTATGTTTATTACTCAGGGTTCTCTAGAGTCACAGGACTTATGGAATAACTCTCTCTCCATATATATTATATATTATATATATTTATTTATAATATATACCATATATATTATAAATACATAATAAATAACACACAAATACCTCTCTCTCTCTCTCTCTCTCTCTCTCTCTCTCTCTCTCTGTGTGTGTGTGTGTGTGTGTGTGTGTGTGTGTGTGTGTGTGTGTGTGTAATTTATTGGAATGACTTATAGGCTATAGTCCAAGTAATCTAACAATGACCATCTGTGAATGGAAAATCCAATAATCTAGTAGTTGCTCAGTCTTATGAACTTGGGTGTTTTAACTGGTCTTCTGTATAAGTAGGCCTACATGTGCTAACAAAGTGAGTACAAGGAGATGAAGAATGGACAACCCATTTCTTCTTTCATTGTCTTCATATAGGCCTGCAGCACAAGCTATGGCCCAGATTAAAGGTACACATCAACATCTGGATTAAAGGCATGTGTTGATCATCAAGAGTGTGTCATCCCACCTCAAGACCTGTATAAAAAAACCTTGTGTTTTCCAGCCTCAAGATCCAGATCAAAGTCACCTTGTCTTATTGCTTCAAACTCAAGATCACAGGTGTGCCTACTAGTTCTGATTGTAGATTTTACCAGATAGTCACATTGACAACTGAGAACAGGTATCACTTAGTGATGTTTTTTTGTTTGTTAGATTAAAACATTGTGCACCATCCCCCTTTGCTCTGTACCTTAATCATGGAAATATTTTTAGTATAATAGTCCTTGCTTTATATGAAAGAGTATATAAATCATTATGTAAATCGTCTTCCATTTATGTTTAGAAGACATTAATATTTCAAAAAGGCAGAGATAATACAATGGGTAATGTCTTTTTTATAGATAGAATGGAACAAGCAATTAAATTACATATTTGTGTGTGTGTGTGTGTGTGTGTGTGTGTGTTTCAGATTAGACCTTTGAAGTTGTTTTCTACCTATAATCATTCCAGCATCAAGTGATCTATATATAAAAAAACCAGAGTTTAGAAAAAAAATTCAATACTGTATCTCATACTAAATTTTATTCTGAAACATATCTTTAAAGCATAAAACATTTTGTAAAATTATTGAAATAAAATTCTGGTTTTATTTTAACTAATGGCAAAGGATTATGAATGTGGTGGTTTGAATGAAAATGCCCCCTGTAGACTCATAGTCACAGGCATTATTGGAGATGTGGCCCTGTTGGAGTAGATGTGGTCATGTTAGAAGAAATGCATCACTTGGGTGAGATAGGAGGTTTCAGATGCTTAAGTCAGGCCAGTGCCATTCTCTCTTCTTCCTGCCTATGGATTCAAATGTAGAAGTCTCAGCTACCCCTCCAGTACCAAGTCTGTCTGCATGCCCCTATGCTTCCCACCATGATGATAATGGAATAAATCTCTAAACTGTAATCCAGGTCTAATTAAATAGTTTTCCTTGTAAGAGATGTTTTGGTTGTAGTGTCTCTTCACAATAATAAAAACACAAAATTAAGACAATGAGAAAACATAAACTTGAGATAAATAAAATCAAAACACTGACTGCCTAATGCTTAACATGGAATGTAATACCAAAAGTATTTAGAAAAGGTTACATAGATCTGAAATAGGTGTCTAGTTACTATAAAAAGAATTATTATGATACTACTATGATACTAAGAAAGCCAGTCTCTAAATTCTTATTCTTTTATTTTTAAACAAATATAAACATATTTATACTGCTTAGAACATACAATGCATAGAACTACGTGTATTAAATAGATCAGGTAACTCTAAAGAGGTCTACTACTTTAACTTATCCACACACTTTCTTTAAATGGACTACTCAGCCTCTATTTAGTAATAACTTCTTTTATTTAAATTTTGTCTGTTTTAAATAATGGAAATTGATAAATATTGCAAGGACCATTTTGCCATTTCATTTTCATTGTTCTCTTTCCTGTAAAAATGAATTTATATTTTTAAATATTTTATATAATAGTCTGTGCTACATAGATCTTTTTTCCTGAAACCTGATCTTTAATTTACCTTTTCTCTATCAAGGCCATATTCTTCCCTTGTTTTCATCGAGCTTTGTGCTTTTATTACATCACCTAGTTACTATGTATACTACAAACTTAATAGAAGGCAAATTAAACTGATGCACTTCCAATTTTCATTGGTAAATCCTGAGATGCATTTCATCTGCTTCCTCCACATTTTCTCTTGCAAATTTTACTAGACTGATATATTCACTCTGTACTTCATCTTATTTATTATGTTATAACTTCCTTCTCTTTAATACAGTACAAAGAGTAATAATCCACTATAAAACCTTGATGCATTCCTTTGGAAAATATTTTTGATGTTGTGGATTTTCTTCTCTGATTTTTTTTTCAAATTATAGAGGCATCTCCCTCTACTACAGTTCTTATATATTATACATAGTATTCGCACCTATAACTCTCTTGAAAATAATATTGTAAAATAATATTTTGCATTAACTTATTTTCCATCTATTATGCAATGCTATAGCTTATAAAGTATTCTGCTGATTTATTTACTTAGTAAACATTGACACAGTATTGCCCATAAATTTTCATTTATCCTGTTTGTCGTTACCCAAGTTAAAAGTACCTTCGTGACAATGGCTTACGTGTGACCATACAATGGAACATGTCCAGAAGTGTCCTGCCATCAATTTTTTTAATGTGTTACTTTCTATGAAAAATCACTATCTACCACACTCTGTTTTTAATTCATGAATTTTTATTAGATTTCAAACTCTTTGAATGCTTATGCTTCTAAACAGCCACCCTGCACTTTTAGCATTTACCTTTCTTTATATGACACAGAACATTGTCCTATTCATACTTCATTTTAACAAGCCTGCTTCTGAGTTCCCAAGAAAAGCACTGTATCTAACTTTACATGTTACCTTACCTGCTAGCTTGCTTTCTATTACTGTAGTAAAATGCTAGTCAAAATGATGTTATGGAGAAATGGTTTGTATGGCTTCCTCCTCCCAATCATAGAACAGTATTTAAGGAAAGCAGGGTAGGAACTCAAAGGAGTAAAATGGTTACAGAAACTGGAGCAAAGTCCACAAAAGAACTGGAATGTGCTCCATGGCTTGCACAGTCTACATTATTCCACTCACTGTGACTGCATACCCTGATGGAGCACCACCCATTGTGGCCTGGGCCCTGCACCATCAATTGTTAATCTGGTAAATGCACTATAAACTTGCCAACAGGCAAACTGAATAGAATATTTTCTTAATTGAGGTTCCTTCTTACTTGATGACCTTTGCTGTGTTGAGAAAAAAAAACTAAGCCAGAAAATAATATTAAATGATATATGTAAATATTTAATTTATTGAATCAAACAATAAATAACTTGAATAAACTGTTAAATATATTTTAATAAATACCTAATTTGCATTTACTTTTAAAACATGTTTTGTTTTATTATCAGTGGATGCAATAAAGCACCTATCCACTTACTGAATACGATGAAAATTTCAGGAGAAAATGAAAAAACAAGTGGTGTGCCTTGACGTGCTGTAAAATAGAGTGATAAACGGCTTATTACCTTGTCAATTACTTCCAAACAATGGGCATTGTTTTAGTGAACAGGTTTAGGTGTGCATTAAGAATTCTAAAACACTTGACACTAAGTAGCAGTAAATGACAGAATGTGCTCATATTAGAAAAAGACACATATTGCTGCTGACCTATACAGGGTAACTGGCTCACAAATAAAATGCAAGACCTAGAATTCATTTACTTTAAAAAACATATTCTGAAAACTTATATTTAGAAAGAAAGAAAGAGAGACAGGGTATGGGAGGGGATGGGAAAGACAGAGATAGAGACAGAGAAAGACAGAGAAATGTGGTGTCTGGGTGTGTGTGTGTGTGTGTGTGTGTGTGTGTTTAGAAAACTTATTCATCCTTTACACATACAGATGAAATTTTCTGTGAGACAATATAGAGCCGTATGATGTAAGAACAGCACTGTATATATTCATGCATGTGTTTATATGCATTTTCAACACAATTTATTTAACAAAATGACAAATTCTAACAAGACCATTTTATGAATTTAATTGTCATATTTTTTCTTCACACAGCACATTCATGTTCCTTTGCTAGGTTTATCAGTGTATATTTATGAAGGTTTTCTTAGAACATACCATGTACCCATATTATCTGAGCTTCTTTTGTGAACTGATGTGACAGAGCTGAGACAAGAGTCAAGAACCTCAATGTTTAAGATGCCACTGTAGCACAGCTCAACCACCTGAAAACCAATAATAGGGCTACTGACCTAAAGAGTATACTTTTATGAGACTCAAACTCTTAAAAGAATAGTTGGGTTTAAATCCTTACAAAGCAAAACAACCAACCAAACAAATAAGGAAGTACACAAAAAACCAACAAAACAGTCCTGAAATTATTGCTAGGAATAGAATAAATTGTGACAGAGTTTGCTAAGATATCCAGGAAAATAACATACCTCTTATTCTGAGGACCGTGAGACATTTCTCTAATATATAAAAGGAAAAATACTCTAATTTAAAGAAATTCTTAACTCAGATTACATTTTATAAATGCATTACAGATTGTCAAATATATATATTTTTAAGTAATAAAGTCTGATTGTATCATTTCATACTACCTAGATACTTTCATGAAAAATACTAAGCAATATAATACAATTAATCTGTTAATAATTTAAAAAGTTCTGACAATTATCTGAGAAGGATCCTGGTTGACTCAAAGACACATACACTTGTGCTTAATGTATACTTGAATGAAAATTGTTTGCATGAATTCTTCTTTTTTTCTTTTCTTTTTTTTAATTGAATATTTTTATTTACATTTCAGATGTTATCCCTTTTCCCCATTTCTCCTCCCTAGAACACGTTTTTGCTTTTATATCATTTCAATTACATGCATGTATTAAGGTCAGTTCTAGATTGAGGTCTAGTATTATAATAGATGCAGATAGTCAAGGAAGAAGCAAGATAATAAACACAAATAGTCAAAGAACAAGAAAGGCATTAAAAACAATGACATGAACACTCCCATGATCACTGTTTCTAAGGGTTTAGCAGGATGACCAAAATATCTGAGCTGACTTCCCTGTCCTAGCCAAAAGTCATTTTCATGTCTGAAGCCTACTTCCTTGTTCTAGCCTAAAATTTAAATTCCTGTACGAAATTACTTCTTTGTTCTAGCCTAAGATTTAGATTCCTACCTGAAATTATTTCTTTGTTCTAGCCTAATATCAGATTCCTGACCGAAGCCTACTTCCTTGTCCTTGACCAATGTCATATTCCTGCCATGCAGCTCATTTTCTTGTACTTGGAGCATGTCAGATTCTTGCCAAGGAGCCCCAAAGGCTCTCCTCCTCTCCCCATTTTTTATTTTATTAACAAGACCGAGCCTGGCTTAGGTCATTCTGACAAGAATGCCTCCCTTACTTTTCTTTTTTTTTTTTAATTATATATATTTTTTTATTAGATCTTTCATTTACACTTCAGATGCCATCCCCTTTCCCCATTCCCCCCCTTAGAAAACTCCTATCCCATGCCCCCTTTTCCTTTTTGCATTTATACATTTTTTAAAAAAATGTTAATCATAGGCTTTATAAGTTTGGTATTGTTCAATCAGAGGTGTAACCCACTACCCAACCTAGATATATCTACTATTTTTGACTGGTGGAGATTCATGAACATCGGCTTCCCTGTCTCCCCCCTCTATCTCTCTTTCATCACCTAGCTTCTCCTCTCCTTCTTCTTCTCCTCTTCTTACTCCTTTTCTTCCTCTCAGTACTCCTCCCACCTTAGCTCCTCCTACACATCACCCTTCCTGTTAAAAGGAAACTTTTCTCTCAAAATACAATTAGAGCATAATTATGACAATTTGTACCAGTGAAGTACAAGATAGTCCTAATACCCAGTCCATCCTTTTGTTGACTAACCAGCACCTCTGTCATCTATCCTAACTAAAACATTTAGTTCTGAACCTGGCTTTAGGATGAATGTCAGCTGACGACCATACACTCAGATCTTTTCTCTCAAGGTAAATAGCTATAAGTTTTCAACCCCATCAGAAATCCAGAATGACTGAGTTGACTATAATTGTGGGAAGCACAAAGCATAGCTTCTAAAACTTAGCCAATTTATAGAGACCTCTGAACACCTGGACACTCGCTCTACTTCAAAACGTTGGAGCATCTGTTCTTCTGCCTTCTGGCCCAGGATCATCTGACAGACCTTAGTGCTGCAGAATTATTAAGGGCTGATTACTCTGTCTAGGCAGATATAATCAGTCGACTATTCTGCAAGTGTGTCCTTTTCTGGACAGTAATTTGTCTGTAGAAGGAAAGTGGCAATTCTTGCCTAGTGGCTGTCTCACCACAACTGGAGTAACTCCAAGGATGCTCAATTTCTTCTTAGAATTTAACATAGGAAGCTGTCCGGAGCAGACAGGTCTCTAATGAAAATGAACATTAATACTGAAATGTTTGTCATGTCAATTCTAAGGATTTCTGATGTTTTGAAAACCAGCTATCCATGTAAGGTAATCTGGACTGTTGCCTGTTAACTCCACTCAGCTATTTCTAAATAAAACATAGAGAACACCCTTATAATAAACTCCAAGTCATGAATTTGCTATAGTCCCTTAACTCACAGGCTGACCATCTCAAATCAGTTAAAAGAGTTGAAGAAGGACTGGGTCTAAGCTTTGTATTCCTAAGTGTGTTATACTGGTACAATGCCTATGAGAGTAACAATATTCATCTCACTCTTATATCACTAAGAAGCTCATGCCAATGAAAACCTTAAAATTTGTAAACAAAGTAAATTGGTGCCATTTAAGAATTTATATCTTCATCTTGATATTAATTATACAGATTTCTACTAATAGGTTATGGCTATGCAATAAACCCTAGCTAATCCTCTCTATTCCGACAAAACCACTACTTTTCCCTAGAGAGACAGCCCAACATTTACCACCTTAGTCCCCATGCCCAGGGAATAGGGGCGCTGACTCATCATTAGCTTCTTCAAGCTGATTATGGGCGTTGAGATATTAGAAGAGGAATGGGGGGGAAAGCAAATTGACAATCCTCTGATGCTGTGTCTTCGCTGCCTCCAGAAGGAATTCACGGACTTCAGAGGTTTGAGCAGGTCTGCCCAGCTTGCTTGTTGAGTAGATACACCAAGGCTGATCATTCTGCAATATATAATTCTCAAAACAAATTTTAGTATCAAGATAGTTTTTTTTTTTTAGAAGAGGGCTGACATTTTATTAAGAATGTTGGTTCTAACCACTTTTCTATTTTTCCCCTCTTTTATTGGATATAATATTTACATTTCAAATTTTATCCCCTTACCATATTTCCCCCACCACCCAGGAACCCCTTATCCCATCCCCCCTCCTCCTGCCTCTATGAAGGTGTTTACCCACCTACCCCCAGCCTCCCTCCCCACCCTCAGATCCCCCCCCTCAGTGCTCAGCCTTCAGGGTACTAATTATCTTGTCTCCCACCTATGCCCAACAGGGCCATCCTCCCCTACATATACAGCTGGAGTCATGTGTCTCTCCCTATGTGCTCCTAGGCTGGTGGTTTAGACCCTGGGGAGCTCTGGCTGGTTGGTATTGTTGCTTTCCTCACGAGGCCACCAGCCCTTACGGTTCACGGTTCCTTCAGTTTACTCTCTAACTCCTCCATTGGGAACTTTGATCAGATTAATGGATAGCTGTGGGTATCTGTCTCTGGGTATGTCCGACTCTGAGAGACCTCTAAGGAGACAGCCTTATCCGGCTGCTGTCAGCTTTCCCATCCTGACATCCCTATCAGCGTCTATTTTTGGTGACTGCCTATGGAATGAATACCCAGACGCAATGGTCTCCCTACAACCCCCCTTCAGATTCTGACCCACACTTTGTCTCCATATTTGCTCCCTTCGTTATTTAGTTACTCCTCCTAAGAAAGACCTAGGCATCCTCACTTGTTCTTTCTTCTTCATGAGCTTCATGTTGTCTGGTAGTTGAATCTTTGTTGTTTCAAATTTTTTGGGCTAATCTCCGCTTATCAGTGAGTAAATACCATGTGTGTTCTTTTGTGATTGGGTTACCTCACTCAGGATGATATTTTCTAGTTCCATCCATTTACCTAAGAATTTCTCGAATTCATTATTTTTAATAGCTGAGTAATATTCCATTGTGTAAATGTACCACATTTTTTGTATCCATTCCTCTGTTGAAGGGCATCTGGGTTCTTTCCAGCTTCTGGCTATTATAAATAGGGCTGCTATGAACATAGTGGAGCATATGTCTTTGTTATTTGTTGAGGCATTTTCTGGGTATATACCCAGAAGTGGTATAGCTGGGTCCTCAGGTAGTGCTATGTCCAATTTTCTGAGGAACCGCCAGACTGACTTCCAAAGTGGTTGTACCAGCTTGCAACCCCACCAACAATGCAGGAGTGTTCCTCTTTCTTCACATCCTCGCCAGCATCTACTATCACCTGAGTTTTTGATCTTAGCCATTCTGACTGGTGTGAGGTGGTATCTCAGTGTTGTTTTGATTTGCATTTCCCTGATGACTAAGGATGTTGAGCATTTCTTAAGGTGCTTCTCGGCCATTCGAGTTTCCTCAGTTGAGAATTCTTTGTTTAGCTCTGTACCCCATTTTTAATGGGGTTATTTTGTTGTTTGGCATCTAATTTCTTGAGTTCTTTGTAAATATTCGATATTAGCCCCCTATTGGATGTAGGATTGGTAATGATCTTTTCCCAATCTCTTGGTTGCCGTTTTGTCTTGTTGACAGTGTCCTTTGCCTTACAGAAGCTTTGCAATTTGATGAGGTCCCATTTGTCGATTCTTGATCTTAGAGCATAAGCCATTGGTGTTCTGTTCAGGAACTTTTCCCCTGTGCCTAGGTATTCGAGGGTCTTCCCCAACTTCTCTTCTAATATTTTCAGTGTACCTGGCTTTATGTGAAGGTCCTTTATCCACTTGGAGTTGAGCTTTGTGCAAGGGGATAAGAATGGATTAATTTGCATTCTTCTACATGTTGACCTCCAGTTGAGCCAGCACCACTTGTTGAAAATGCTGTCCTTTTTCCACTGGATGAATTTAGCTCCCTTGTCAAATATCAAGTGACCATAGGTATGCAGGTTCATTTCTGGGTCTTCAATTCTGTTCCATTGATCATCCTTTCTGTCTCTGTACCAATACCAAGCAGTTTTTATCACTACTGCTCTGTAGTACAGTTTGAGGTCTGGAATGGTGATTCCCCCAGAGGTTCTTTTATTGTTGAGAATAGTTCTCGCTATCCTAGGTTTTTTGTTATTCCAAATGAATTTGTAAATTGCTCTTTCTATCTCTATGAAGAGTTGATTTGGAATTTTGATGGGTATTGCATTGAATCTATAGATTGCTTTTGGCAGGATAGCCATTTTTACTAAATTAATCCTGCCAATCCAGGAGCATGGGAGATCTTTCCATCTTCTGAGATGTTCTTCAATTTCTTTCTTCAGAGGCTTGAAGTTCTTGTCATACAGTTCTTTCACTTGCTTTGTTAGATTCACTCCAAGATAATTTATTTTATTCGTGGCTATTGTGAAGGGTGTCATTTCCCTGATTTCTTTCTCTGCCTGTTTATCCTTTGAGTAGAGGAAGGCTACTGATTTGTTTGAGTTGATTTTATATCCAGCCACATTGCTAAAGTTGTTTATCAGGTTTAGGAGTTCTCTGGTGGAAGTTTTAGGGTCACTTAAGTATACTATCATATCATCTGCAAATAGTGAAATTTTGACTTCTTCCTTTCCTATCTGTATCCCTTTGACTTCCTTTTGTTGTCTAATTGCTCTAGCTAAGACTTCCAGTACTATATTGAATAGGTAAGGTGAGAGTGGGCAGCCTTGCCTAGTCCCTGATCTTAGTGGGATTGCTTCAAGTTTCTCTCCATTTAGTTTGATGTTGGCTACTGGCTTGCTGTATATTGCTTTTACTATGTTTAGATATGGGCCTTGTATTCCTGATCTTTCCAAGACTTTTAACATGAAGGGATGTTGAATTTTGTCAAATGCTTTCTCAGCATCTAGTGATATGACCATGTGGTTTTTCTCTTTGAGTTTATTTATGTAGTGGATTACATTGATGGATTTCCGAATATTGAACCATCCCTGCATTCCTGGGATAAAGCCTACTTGATCTTGATGGATAATTGTTTTGATGTGTTGTTGGATTCGGTTTGCGAGAATTTTATTGAGTATTTTTGCATCAATATTCATAAGAGAGATTGGTCTGTAGTTCTCTTTCTTTGTTGGGTCTTTCTGTGGTTTAGGTATGAGTGTAATGGTAGCTTCATAGAATGAATTGGGTAGTGTTCCTTCTGTTTCTATTCGATGGAATAACTTGAAGAGGATTGGTATTAGGTCTTCCTTGAAGGTCTGAAAGAATTCTGCACTGAAACCATCTGGCCCCGGACATTTTTTGGTGGGAAGATTTTTAATGACTGTGTCTATTTCTTTAGGCGTTATGGGACTGTTTAGGTGGTTTATCTGCTCCTCGTTTAACTTTGGTACCTGGTATCTATCTAGAAAATTGTCCATTTCCTCCAGATTTTCCAATTTTGTTGAGTATAGGCCTTTGTAGTAGGATCTGATAATTTTTTTAATTTCCTCTGTTTCTGTTGTTATGTCTCCCTTTTCAGTTCTGATTTTATTAATTTGAATGCTGTCTCTGCGCCCTTTGGTTAGTCTGGCTAAGGGTTTGTCTATCTTGTTGATTTTCTCAAAGAACCAGCTCCTGGTTTTGTTGATATTTTGTATAGTTCTTTTTGTTTCGACTTGGTTGATTTCAGCCCTGAGTTTGATTATTTCCTGCCATCTACTCCTCTTGGGTATACTAGCTTCTTTTTGTTCTAATGCTTTCAGGTTTGCTGTCAAGTTGTTGATGTATGCTCTTTCCACTTTTCTTTTTGTGAGCACTTAGAGCTATGATTTTTCCTCTTAGTACTGCTTTCAATGAGTCCCACATGTTTTGATATGATGTGTCCTCATTTTCATTTAAATCTAAAAAGTCTTTAATTTCTTTCTTAATTTCTTCCTTGACCAAGTTATCATTGAGTAGAGCATTGTTCAGTTGCCAAGTGTATGTCGGTTTTCTGGTGTTTTTGTCCATGTCAAAGACAAGTCTTAATCCATGGTGGTCTGATAAGGTACTGGGGATTATTTCAATCTTTTTGTATCTGTTGAGGCCTGTTTTGTGACCAAATATATGGTCTATTTTCGAGAAGGTACCATGAGGTGCTGAGAAGGTATATTCTTTTGTTTTAGGATGAAATGTTCTATAGATGTCAGTTAAGTCCAATTGGTTCATAACTTCTGTTAGTTTCATTGTGTCTCGATTTAGTTTCTGTTTCCATGATCTGTCCATAGCTGAGAGTGGGGTGTTGAAATCTCCCACTATTATTGTGTAGGGTGCAATGTATGCTTTAAGTTTTAGTAAAGTGTCTTTTATGTATGTGGGTGCCCTTACATTTGGGGCATAGATGTTGAGAATTGCAAGTTCCTCTTGGTACATTTTTCCTTTGATAAATATGAAGTGTCCTTCTTTATCTTTTTTGATTACTTCTGGTTGAAAACTGATTTTATTTGATATTAGAATCGCTACTCCAGCTTGTTTCTTGGGACCATTTGCTTGGCAGATTGTTTTCCAACCTTTTACTCTGAGGTAGTGTCTGTCCTTTCCACAGAGGTGCGTTTCCTGAATGCAGCAAAATGTTGGGTCCTGTTTACGTATCCAGACTGATAGTCTATGTCTTTTTACTGGAGAATTGAGTCCATTGATATTAAGAGATATTAAGGAAAAATGAGTGTTGTTTCCTGTTATTTTTGTTATTTGCATTGGAGATATGTTTGTGTAGCTACCTTCTTTTACGGTTTTTGGAAGATTACTTTCGTGCTTTTTCTAGGTTGTAGTTTCCCTCCTTGTGATGGAGTTTTCCACCAATTATCCTTTGAAGTGCTGGGTTTGTGTTGAGATACTGTGTAAATTTGGATTTGTCATGGAATATTTTGGTTTCTCCATCAATAATGATTGACAGTTTTGCTGGGTATAGTAGTCTGGGCTGACATTTATGTTCTTTTAG
Source organism: Arvicanthis niloticus (assembly GCF_011762505.2). NCBI lineage: Eukaryota > Metazoa > Chordata > Mammalia > Rodentia > Muridae > Arvicanthis > Arvicanthis niloticus. Next base: position 1,354 of record NW_023045094.1, on the reverse strand, counting down.
GGTCTGTATGATATCGGTCCAGGATCTTCTGGCTTTTATGGTCTCTGGTGAGAAGTCTGATGTAATTCTTATAGGTCTGCCTTTATATGTTACTTTGCCTTTTTCCCTTACTGCTTTTAGTATTTTTTCTTTGTTTTGTACATTTGATGTTTTGACTATTATGTGGCGGGAAGTATTTCTTTTCTGGTCTAAACTATTTGGAGTTCTGTAGGCTTCTTGTATATTTATGGACATCTCTTTCTTTAGGTTAGGGAAGTTTTCCTCTATAATTTTGTTGAGGATATTTACTGGTCCTTTAAGTTGGGAGTCTTCCCCCTCATCTATTCCTATTATCCTTAGGTTTGGCCTTCTCATTGTGTCTTCGATTTCTTGTATATTTTGGGTTAGTAGCTTTTTGTATTTTGCATTTTCTTTGACAGTTGTGTCAATGTTTTCCATGGTATCTTCTGCACATGAGATTCTCTCTTCCATCTCTTGTATTCTGTTGGTAATACTTGTGTCTATGACTCCTGATCGTTTTTTTAAGTTTTCTATCTCCAGGGTGTTCTCCTTTTGTGATTTCTTTATTGTTTCTACTTCCATTTTTAGATCCTACATGGTTTTGTTTAATTCCTTCTCCTGTTTGGTTGCATTTTCTTGCAATTCCTTAAGGGATTTTTGTGTTTCCTCTCTAAGGGTTTCTATCTGTTCTTTGAGAGTGTTATTTATGTCTTTCTTAAAGTCCTCTATCGTCATCATGAGAAGTGATTTTAATTCTGAATCCTGCTTTTCTGGTGTGGTGGGGTGTTCAGGGCTTGCTATGATAGGGGAACTGGGTTCTGATGTTGCCATGTAACTTTGATTTCTGTTGCTTACGTTCTTGCACCTGCCTTTTGCCATCTGGTTAATTCTAGTGCTACCTGTACTTCTGTCTCTGATTGAAGCCTGTCTTTCCAGTTGTCTTGCTTGTGTTTGGTCTTCTAGGTGTCCAGATGTCTTTGTGATTTTTTCCAGCTGCCCTGATTACAGTGGTATCTCTAGGATGCCTCAGGATATGGTGCCTCCTATGTAGCAGTCCAGCTAGATGTCTGCTGTTCTGGGTGCAGTGTCTCCTCTTGGCTATCTCAGGGTATGTTGTCTGACACTCTGAGTTCAGTTGTTCCTCTGTGGCTCTGGGTTGAGTGGACCTTCCAGTATGTCTCAGGCGGTGACCGGGGTCCACACAACTGCAGACCTGGTTGAGGTCTGGTCCAGGACTCAGACCCGGGAGATGGGCAGAAAAGGGTTGCTAGCCGGCAGGGGCGCGGGGGGGGGGGGGGGGGGGGGGGAGGGGAGGGAGGCGGGGAGGGGTATCTGCTGGGTTCTGAGCACTCGG